>NW_027440451.1:0-101971 GCF_031893055.1 Leptodactylus fuscus | reverse complement strand
TCATACTTACCCCTCCTGCAGCCCTCACCCGTATACTTACCCCTCCTGCAGCCCTCACCCATTCCCTCTCATACTTACCCCTCCTGCAGCCCTCACCCCTTCCCTCTCATACTTACCCCTCCTGCAGCCCTCACCCGTTCCCCCTCATACTTACCCCTCCTGCAGCCCTCACCCCTTCCCTCTCATACTTACCCCTCCTGCAGCCCTCACCCGTTCCCTCTCATACTTACCCTCCTGCAGCCCTCACCCGTTCCCTCTCATACTTACCCCTCCTGCAGCCCTCACCCGTTCCCTCTCATACTTACCCCTCCTGCAGCCCTCACCCGTTCCCTCTCATACTTACCCCTCCTGCAGCCCTCACCCGTATACTTACCCCTCCTGCAGCCCTCACCCATTCCCTCTCTCCCCCACCTTCCCCTGCTTCTTATCTAAATAAAAACAAAACAAGAGCGGTCGGATAAATTGGCCACAGCAGCCGTTTTATTACATGGAAATGACAAAGATGAAGTTTCCCCATTTCTGTAATAAACCTCCGCTCTGAGTAACCCATCCCCCCCCTTTTCTTACCTAAATAAATATATAAATAACCGTGTAATAAATGTAACACAGAGGGGGGGAGGGGGGGGCCCTGGAGGTAAAAGGATCTGCCCGCCAGACTGACCATCATAAAACAAGTTACCCCCAACCACAGGCACGGGGGAGCACCATAAACCCATGGCAGTACCAAACTCTAACACAAAACCCTCCCCAGGACCCCGCCCAGCAGGAGCCAACAAGCGGCCAGACCACACAGCCACAGTAATGATAGAATTGGAAGAATTACACACTAGGTCTTTTCCCCACCCCCAAACTCCAAGGACCTCCCACCCCGCCAACTGCTGCGACGATGGAGCAACACCCCCCAACAACCCCCAGAGAAAGGGGCGGGCGGGACTGTATATAATATAATATATACTGTATATTGACATAGGAATCACTAACATTACATCTCTGACTATAATTCCAGATATTTACTGACCCCTTACTCACTGTATACAAAGGGAAGTATTGTAGAGAGATACTTATATGTGCAGATATATATATATATATATATACCCTGTACACATTATATATATATATATATATATACACCCTGTACACATTATATATATATACACCCTGTACACATATTATATATATATATATATATATATATATATATATATATATATATACACCCTGTACACATATTATATATATATATACACACCCTGTACACATATTATATATATACACCCTGTACACATATTATATATATACACCCTGTACACATATTATATATATATATATATACACCCTGTACACATATTATATATATATATATACACCCTGTACACATTATATATATATATATATATATATATACACCCTGTACACATATTATATATATATACACCCTGTACACATATTATATATATACACCCTGTACACATATTATATATATACACCCTGTACACATATTATATATATATATATATACACCCTGTACACATATTATATATATATATATATATATATATATATACACCCTGTACACATATTATATATATATACACCCTGTACACATATTATATATATACACCCTGTACACATTATATATATATATATATATATACACCCTGTACACATATTTTATATATATATATATATATATATATATATATATATATATATATATATATATACACCCTGTACACATATTATATATATATATATATACACCCTGTACACATATTATATATATATATATATATATATATATATATATATATATACACCCTGTACACATATTATATATATATATACACCCTGTACACATATTATATATATATACACCCTGTACACATATTATATATATATATACACCCTGTACACATATTATATATATATACACCCTGTACACATATTATATATATATACACCCTGTACACATATTATATATATATACACCCTGTACACATATTATATATATATATATATATATACACCCTGTACACATATTATATATATATATATATATACACCCTGTACACATATTATATATTATATATATACACACCCTGTACACATATTGTATATAGAGGTAATTACTTACGGCCAAGCATTTGTTATGGGAGAGAATATGTGTGCGACTTACCTGGCCCGGACCTCTACAATCTGTCAGACTCAGGACAGGAAGGTTCTGATATAGAACTGATGATGTCATGTGCTTTGTGATGTCATAATGGTTGTCATGGCAGCAGGGGCCTCACAATGTCTTCCACCCCAGAGGCTCGTCCTAATAGAATGCCTGTCAGGTTATGCTGATAGATCAGGCATGTCAAACTCAGGGTACGCCGAGGGCCACATGAGTAACAAGAGGTTGTTGCGAGGGCCGCACACCGCAGCTAATGGCTAGTGCCTAGGGGACTGATCACTAATACCACGCATCGCAAACATCCGGCATTTCTATTGCAGGCTGCATAGAGTAACCTACAATAGAAAGTATAGAATGACAGGCTGGAGCCTCACAAGTCTCCCGGCTGCCATAATAATGCACGCAGGCCCCAAATCTTGCTCCGGGTGCCTGAGATTGTCGGTAAAATGGCACCTCAGTTAAAGCTGACAGACACCATTATTGTGTTGGAGTGCTGGGGGGGGGCTGGGGGAGGGGGGCTTCTGGATGTCTGGCCCTTCCTTGGGCCTGAGGACTGTTTTTTCCCACCCACTTGCAATTCTTGCACTTGGGGGTTAATAGGGGCACTACAGACTGTAATGCTCCAAATAACCCCCAAGTGAAAGAATTACAAGGTGGGGAAAAAAAAACAGTCCCCAAGCCCAAGGAAGGGCCAGACAGACATCAAAAAGCCCCCCTCCCCCAGCACCCCCTCCCCCATCATCATAAATCTAGTATTTATCCCCTATTAGAGATAAGCGAACACTAAAATGTTCGAGGTTCGAAATCCAATTCGAACAGCCGCTCAATGTTCGAGTGTTCGAACGGGTTTCGAACCCCATTATAGTCTATGGGGAACAGATACTCATTAAGGGGGAAACCCAAATCCATCTCTGGAGGGTCACCAAGTCCACTATGACACCCCAGGAAATGATACCAGCACCTCTGGAATGACACTGGGACAGCAGGGGGCGCATGTCTGGGGGCATCTAACACACCAAAGACCCTCTATTACCCCAACATCACAGCCTAACAACTACACACTATACACACTCAATACCACCTCTCTGACAGTAGGAAAACACCTTGAAACATGTGTATTTGGCCCTTGGAGTGAGGAGAGCTTGTCACCAGCAGTGAATTTGGCCCTTGTAGTGAGTAGAGGTTGGCACCAACATTTGTTTTGAAAATCAGGGTGGATTGAGCCTCTAACCAGCAGAGTTTGGGAAAATTCATGGTGGAGGGAGCCTCTAACCAGCAGAGTTGTGGGAAATTTATGGTGGAGGGAGCCTCTAACCAGCAGAGTTGTGGGAAAGCAGGGTGGAGGGAGCCTCTAACCAGCAGAGTTGGGGAAATCAGGGTGGAGGGAGCCTCTAACCAGCAGAGTTGGGGGAAATCAGGGTGGAGGGAGCCTCTAACCAGCAGAGTTGTGGGAAATTTATGGTGGAGGGAGCCTCTAACCAGCAGAGTTGTGGGAAAGCAGGGTGGAGGGAGCCTCTAACCAGCAGAGTTGGGGGAAATCAGGGTGGAGGGAGCCTCTAACCAGCAGAGTTGGGGGAAATCAGGGTGGAGGGAGCCTAGTATTAGCAGAATTGTGCAACGCTTATGGTGGATGAGTATGAGGATGCGGAGGAATTGGAGAGGTTGAGTACAGACATGGAGTTTCATGTTGGGGTGCTTTACACAGGTGGGCACAAAAATGAAGGCTCTATCCAGTGGTGGTTCATTTTTATCAAAGTGAGCCGGTCGGCACTCTCAGCTGACAGACGGGTGCGCTTGTCAGTGATGATGCCACCGGCTGCACTGAACACCCTCTCAGATAGGACGCTGGCGGCAGGACAGGACAGCACCTCCAAGGCATATAGGGCAAGTTCAAGCCACAGGTCCAACTTCGACACCCAATACTTGTAGGGCGCAGAGGGGTCGGAGAGGACAGGGCTGTGGTCGGAAAGGTATTCCCGCAACATGCGCCTATACTTCTCACGCCTGGTGACACTAGGACCCTCCGTGGCGGCACTTTGGCGAGGGGGTGCCATCAAGGTGTCCCAGACCTTAGACAGTGTGCCCCTTGTTTGTGTGGACCGGTGAGAACTTGGTTGCCTACTGGAGGAACTGCCCTCCCTGCCGCCAACGTCACATGCTGGAAACATCTCCATCATATTCTGCACCAATTGCCTGTGGCAAGCATTGATGCGATTGGCCCTCCCCTCTACCGGAATAAAAGACGAGATGTTGTTTTTATACCGGGGGTCAAGGATAGCAAAGATCCAGTACTGGTTGTCCTCCATGATTTTGACAATACGCTTGTCGGTTGTAAAGCACCCCAACATGAACTCAGCCATGTCTGCCACAGTGTTAGTTGGCATGACTCCTCTGGCCCCACCGGAAAGTTCAATCTCCATTTCATCCTCATCCTCCATGTCTACCCATCCGCGCTGCAACAATGGGACGATTCGAAGTTGCCCGGAAGCCTCCTGTATCACCATCACATCATCGGACAACTCTTCTTCCTCCTCCTCCTCCATTAAACGCAGTGAAGCGGACAGATGTGTGGACCTACTCTCCAGCTGTGACGGATCGGATGCTATCCCTAACTCCTCTGTGTGATCTGAGTTATCCCTGATGTCAATCAGGGATTCTCTCAGAACACACAAGAGCGGGATTGTAAGGCTCACCATCGCATCCTCAGAGCTCACCCTCCTTGTGGACTCCTCAAAGACCCGTAGGATGTCACAAAGGTCTCTCATCCATGGCCACTCATGGATGTGAAACTGAGGCAGCTGACTTTGTGGCACCCTAGGGTTTTGTAGCTGGTATTCCATCAAAGGTCTCTGCTGCTCAACCACTCTATTCAACATCTGAAACATTGAGTTCCAGCGTGTGGGGACGTCGCACAAAAGCCGGTGTTGTGGCACATGCAGGCGTTGCTGGAGAGATTTTAAGCTAGCAGCGGCTACTGTCGACTTGCGAAAGTGGGCGCACATGCGCCGCACTTTCACCAGTAGCTCTGGAACATTGGGGTAGCTCTTTAGGAAACGTTGCACCACTAGGTTGAAGACGTGGGCCAGGCATGGAACATGTTGGAGTCCGGCAAGCTCCAGAGCTGCTACCAGGTTCCGGCCGTTATCACAAACGACCATGCCTGGGCCCAGGTGCAGCGGCTCAAACCATATTGCCGTCTCATCGAGGAGGGCATCCCTCACCTCGGAGGCAGTGTGCTGTCTGTCCCCCAAGCTGATCAGCTTCAGCACAGCCTGCTGACGTCTACCAACGCCAGTGCTGCAACGTTTCCAACTCGTAGCTGGGGTCAATCTAACAGCGGAGGAGGAGGCGGTGGCGGAGGAGGAGGCGGTAGAGGAGGAGGAGGAGGGGGGTGTTCTTCTCGTGTCCCTGCCAGGAATGTTAGTCCCTGCCAGTCCCTGCCAGTGTGCCGTCAGTGAAATGTAGCGTCCCTGTCCGCATGCACTTGTCCACGCGTCGGTGGTCAAGTGGACCTTTGTGCAAAGCGCGGAACTAAGGGCCCGCCTGATGTTGAGTGACACGTGCTGGTGCAAGGCGGGGACGGCACACCGGGAGAAGTAGTGACGGCTAGGGACGGCATAGCGAGGTGCCGCAGTTGCCATCAGGTCCAGGAAGGCGGGAGTTTCAACAAGCCGGAACGCCAACATCTCCTGGGCCAGCAGTTTAGCGATGTTGGCGTTCAAGGCTTGCGCGTGTGGGTGGTTAGCGGTGCATTTCTGCCGCCGCTCCAATGTCTGAGAGATGGTGGGTTGTTGTAAAGAAGCGCCTGATGGTGACTTTGATGGTGCAGGAGAAGGAGATAAGACAGAAACAGGGGAGGATGAGGGAGAAGTCAACAAAGTGGCGGAGGCAGATGAAGTGGTGTCCTGGCTCGTCCTCTGGAGTGCATCGCCAGCACAGTCAGCAGTGACAGAGGCAGTGGCAGAGGCGTGAACGGTGGGCGACGTTTGTCCTGCCGTTGCTGCCTGCCACTGATTCCAGTGCTTGGATTCCAAATGACGGCGCATTGAAGTGGTGGACAGGTTGCTCTTCTCAGAGCCCCTAATCAATTTCGATGAGGCAAATTGTGCAGACAACACTATATCTGTCTATGGTGGAGCTGAGAGGACACATGTAATGGAGGTCCTGTGGTGAGAGAGGGACAGCCTGGTACAGTGTGGTGAGGGTGATGGAGGCCGCACTGATACTCCCTGTATACTGATACTCCCTGTATATACCTCCAGCTCTGCTAATACTGGCCATGCTGGGGATAAGTTAAAGTTGATCATTTCTATGTAATTTCTCAGGGCTGTATACAGGTCATACTGTATATACTTGCTATACTGTATACAGGTCATACTGTATATACTGGCTATACTGTATACAGGTCATACTGTATATACTGGCTATACTGTATACAGGTCATACTGTATATACTGGCTATACTGTATACAGGTCATACTGTATATACTGGCTATACTGTATACAGGTCATACTGTATATACTGGCTATACTGTATACAGGTCATACTGTATATACTGGCTATACTGTATACAGGTCATACTGTATATACTGGCTATACTGTATACAGGTCATACTGTATATACTGGCTATACTGTATACAGGTCATACTGTATATACTGGCTATACTGTATACAGGTCATACTGTATATACTGGCTATACTGTATACAGGTCATACTGTATATACTGGCTATACTGTATACAGGTCATACTGTATATACTGGCTATACTGTATACAGGTCATACTGTATATACTGGCTATACTGTATACAGGTCATACTGTATATACTGGCTATACTGTATACAAGTCATACTGTATATACTGGCCACACTGTATACAGGTCATACTGTATATACTGGCTATATTGTATACAGGTCATACTGTATATACTGGCTATACTGTATACAGGTCATACTGTATATACTGGCCATACTGTATACAGGTCATACAGTATATACTGGCTATATTGTATACAGGTCATACTGTATATACTGGCTATATTGTATACAGGTCATACTGTATATACTGGCCACACTGTATACAGGTCATACTGTATATACTGGCTATACTGTATACAGGTCATACTGTATATACTGGCTATACTGTATACAGGTCATACTGTATATACTGGCTATACTGTATACAGGTCATACTGTATATACTGGCTATACTGTATACAGGTCATACTGTATATACTGGCCATACTGTATACAGGTCATACAGTATATACTGGCTATATTGTATACAGGTCATACTGTATATACTGGCTATACTGTATACAGGTCATACTGTATATACTGGCTATACTGTATACAGGTCATACTGTATATACTGGCTATACTGTATACAGGTCATACTGTATATACTGGCTATACTGTATACAGGTCATACTGTATATACTGGCTATACTGTATACAGGTCATACTGTATATACTGGCTATACTGTATACAAGTCATACAGTATATACTGGCTATATTGTATACAGGTCATACTGTATATACTGGCTATACTGTATACAGGTCATACTGTATATACTGGCTATACTGTATACAGGTCATACTGTATATACTGGCTATACTGTATACAGGTCATACTGTATATACTGGCTATACTGTATACAGGTTATTTTTAATTGGCGGGGTTATGTGAGTGTGTAAGGTGTGGAAATACATGTAAATGTGATGGAGTGGGGTTAGGGCTACCGTTGAGGCAACAATATGGAGTGTGGAGGTATTTTGGGGCCGGAAATGCAAGGAAGTGTGCGTGTGGGGCTAGGAGTCCTACTTTTGGGATTGTCCTGCTAAGGAGCCATGTTGTTTATGTTTCTGGAAAATTTTAGGGAAATCCGTCCAGCCGTTTTAGCGTGATTGAGGAACAAACATCCTATTAGTAGGATAAACTTGGAATTGCAGTGAATTGCTGCATTTTTTTCAGGCCCCCCAAAATGCAAGGTTTTTTTTTATCAGGTATATAAAATTGGAAATGCAGTGAATTGCTTCAATTTTTCAACCCCCCCTCCAAAATTTAAGGTTTCTATCAGGTATATGAACTTGGAATTGCAGTGAATTGCTGCAATTTTTCAGGCCCCAAAAAAATGCAAGGTTTTTTTATAATCAGGTATATGAACTTGGAAATGCAGTGGATTGCTGCAATTTTTCAGGCCCCCCCCCAAAAAAAAAAAAAATCTAAGGTTTTTATCAGGTATATGAACTTGGAAATGCAGTGAATTGCTTCAATTTTTCAGGCCCCCCAAAAATGCAAGGTTTTTATCAGCTATATAAATTGGAAATGCAGTGGATTGCTTCAATTTTTCAGCCCCCCCCCCAAAAAAAAAAAAGCAAGGTTTTTTTTATCAGTTATATGAACTTGGAAATGCAGTGAATTGCTTAATTTTTTCAGCCCCCCCTCCAAAATGCAAGGATTTTATCAGGTTTTATATGAACTTGGATATGCAGTGAATTGCTGCAAATTTTTCAGGCCCCCCAAAAATGCAAGGTTTTTATCAGCTATATAAAATTGGAAATGCAGCGGATTGCTTCAATTTTTCAGCCCCCCCCCCCCCCCAAAAAAAAAAGCAAGGTTTTTTTTATCAGTTATATGAACTTGGAAATGCAGTGAATTGCTTAATTTTTTCAGCCCCCCCTCCAAAATGCAAGGATTTTATCAGGTTTTATATGAACTTGGATATGCAGTGAATTGCTGCAAATTTTTCAGGCCCCCCAAAAATGCAAGGTTTTTATCAGCTATATAAAATTGGAAATGCAGTGGATTGCTTCAATTTTTCAGCCCCCCCCCCCAAAAAAAAAAAGCAAGGTTTTTTTTATCAGTTATATGAACTTGGAAATGCAGTGAATTGCTTAATTTTTTCAGCCCCCCCTCCAAAATGCAAGGATTTTATCAGGTTTTATATGAACTTGGATATGCAGTGAATTGCTGCAAATTTTTCAGGCCCCCCAAAAATGCAAGGTTTTTATCAGCTATATGAACTTGGAAATGCAGGGATTGCTTCAATTTTTCAGCCCCCCCCCAAAAAAAAAAAAATGTCAAGGCTTTTAATCAGGTATATGAACTTGTAAATGCAGTGAATTGCTTCAATTTTTCAGCCCCCCCCCCCAAAAAAAAAAAAAAAAAATGCAAGGTTTTTTTTATCAGTTATATGAACTTGGAAATGCAGTGAATTGCTTCATTTTTTCAGGCCCCCCTCCAAAATTCAAGGTTTCTATCAGGTATATGAACTTGGAATTGCAGTGAATTGCTGCAATTTTTCAGGCCCCCAAAAAATGCAAGGTTTTTATCAGGTATATGAATTTGGAAATACAGTGGATTGCTTCAATTTTTCCGCCCCCTCCCCCAAATTCAAGGCTTCTATCAGGTATATGAACTTGGCAATGAAGTGAATTTCTTAAATTTTTCAGCCACCTCCCCCAAAAAAAAACCAAAATTGCAAGGTTTGTATCAGGTATACAAACTTGGAATTGCAGTGAATTGCTGCAATTGTTCAGGCCCCCCAAAAATGCAAGGTGTTTATCAGGTATATGAACTTGGAAATGGAGTATATCCCAGGCCTTTGTTTTAGCAGAGGCCCAGTAGTGTTTACAGTAAAGATCTCTGCAGGTTGAGGGGGTAAGACCTCCTGCTTTGAAGGCCTCACTGGAGGGACGGCTGATGGTATAGCCTCCATACACCTCCATACACCTGCCCTTGCACTCAGGACTCCACTTAATAATCTCCCCTTGCCTCCAGTCTATGACTGGTGAGTGTCGGCGTAGCCATGGGAGGCCTAGCATTACTGCATCAGTTAAGCCCTCCAAGATGTGAAGAGAGCTTCTCTGTATGCAGTGTTTTACTCCGCAGAAGCAACGGTGGCGTCTCAAATCGGAACTGCGGCCGAATCTGAGACCCGTCTACCATCGTAATGTTTATGGGGGTCTTAAGAGCTCTCATGGGCACACCATTCTGCTGGGCGAATCTGGCTGACATGAAATTCCCCATGGCCCCAGAGTCTATCATTGCTCTAGTATTTACCCAACCATTACCCAGCTTAAGGGCTACTGGGAAATGGACTTTTGTGTACCAAGTAACCCACCCCCGATGGACACTTGGCTAGCTTTCTTTTCCAGTGGGGTCGAGCATTGAGGAGCAATATGCCCTGGCCTGTTGCAACGGTAACAAATCACCCCCTTGATTTTCCTACTCCTGCTGCCACCAAGAATGGAAGCACGGGAGGTGTCCATAGGTTCCGTGGACTCCACAACAGGCGAGGCAGTGGTAGATTTTATGACCCCCCTCTGTGACATAAGATTACGCTCGAGCCCCTGCTCCACTCTCCTATCAGACAACTGTGTATCCACACGAGTAGCTGAATTTATTAGGGCAGAGAGGGAGGTAGAAGGCTTTCGGCCTGCTATTTCATCCTTTATATTTGAGGACAAACCTTCCCAAAAGATTAACACCAGTACTTTGTCTGGCCAATCCAGCTCAGATGCCAAGGTTCGAAACTCGATAGAAAAGTCCGCTACCGAGCTCTGGCCTTGCTTTAAACGTAAGAGCTGCGAGGTATAGGTGAACTGGGGCACTGGGCCATGAAACACCAGGCGTAGTGCTTCATACCTCGCGGCTAGTGTAGCCAAGTCCGCTGCGTCCCATTCTTTTAACGGGGTGACCCAGGCCAAGGCTCTCCCAGTGAGCAAGGAAACCACAAAGGCCACTTTAGATTTCTCATCTGGGAAGAGACTGGGACAGGCTTCAATGTAAGTTTTACACTGGTGAATGATTCCCCGACATCCCTGCGGCTCACCCGCATACCGCTCCGGAGGCAGGAGAGGACACGGTGACGGCACAGGGGTCGGCAGACTACCAACCAACTGAGCCATAGCCTGAACTAACCCTTGAGATAGGTCAGAAAAATTAATTGGGGCACCTGGTGGAGATTGCTGCAAGTGTTGCTCCACCGCTCCCAGGCGTGTGTTCAGACTATTGACAAGACTCGCCAATTGTGAAGACAAAGTCATTATTGCGGCGGGGCTCGAGCTCTATGATACTGTTATGGTCAGCAGGATTTATAAAAAAAACCTGAACAACTGAAAAACCCTGCGGAGCCCTCTGGGCTACTGACTGCTAAAGACCTGGTGTGAACAGTGTCTGATAGTTGATGTCACTGCCAAGTAAATGAAACAACCAGGTTTGCTCTGTTACCAATCACAGAGTCCTGTGCGGTCAGAGCAGCCGCACAAATAACCAAACTGGCTAGCCTGAACTCCAGGACAAGCCAGAGACCAAGGAAACCCTGTGTGTAGTTGTTCCACCCAACCACCCAGGCAACTACTGCCAAGCCCACTGCCAGTCACCCTGTCTGAGAAGTAATGCTAGCTAACCCTACTGAGTTCTACCACACACATACAAGGCAGCATGCTACCTGACTAACAGTGGCATTGCTACCTCAGGGGTAATTTACTAACTAGGGCAATTAATGTTTACAGGCTGGAACACACACACAACGCACGCACGCACGCACGCACGCACGCACGCACGCACGCACGCACGCACGCACGCACGCACGCACGCACGCACGCACGCACGCACGCACGCAAACTTTCAGGTTTCAGAATGTGATCATAGAGCGCTGGGCGTCCAGACTAGCGCCCCCTTATATAGGCAAGGGGCGGTCACCAGCAAATAGCCCAGCTACCCAATCCGAGCGTCCATTGGTCGACACACCAGTCCATCAAAGACTCGACCACACCCGGCTGTTGCAAGGCAGATTAACCCTTGCAAACCTGGACTGTGCAGAGGAAAAGACAGCGACACCCAGATCATGGCCGCAGTTACTGCACAATCCTAACATATATGAACTTGGCAATGCAGTGAATTGCTGCTATTTTTCAGGCCCCCCAAAAAATTCCAGGCTTTTTCCAGCTCTATATGATGTAGTCACTGCTGTGTATTCTGCTATTCCGTGTGCGGACAGCCAACAATGAGCGCTGTTTCTCGGCTATATATGAAGTTGTATCTGTTGTGTGTCCCTGTTCTCCACCGTCCGGGGAACGCTGGACTGATGTCCCTGCAGTGTATAGCTCTGAGCGGCTGGTTTTCATCTTTAGTTCTTGCCTATCTGAAGCTAATCGCTATCTCGCCCTCAGCAGATGTCTTTCTCTCCCTATGTCTGACCGCTAAAAAGGCGAATAGGGCGGCGGCCGTTCTTATGAATAGGAGGTCACATCTTTTCGGCAGCCAATGGGTTTTTTCAATATTTTTCACTGCTTCTGTTGTCGTAGTTCATGTCCCACCTCCTCTGCACAGTTATTGGGGCAAAAAACACGCCAGGGAAGGTGGGAGGGGACACGAATTGTTACTGCGTATGCGGCCTAGTATTCGATTGTGAACGAATACATAGAACGCCATGATATTCGATGGAACGGCCTTCGCTCATCTCTAATACATATATTTTGTAGGCAGGCAGTGGGAATGGTTGTGGAGGGGAGATATATCCCATTGAGATGGCTCCTCCCCACTTGGTGAGCGATTAATCCATGTCCAGGTTTTGGGGTTTGATTGTAGACCCGGGCCCGAAGCTCTATCCCGGGGTTTTGTAATAGCAGCAGTGGGAGCCTTAAAGGGGTATTCCCACGTCGCATACTCACCAGTCTTCGTTGTTGTAAAATCTTCTGTCTTCCGGCTTGGTTGCGTCATTGGTGGGCGAGGTCACATATGCAAAGCCAAGAGGCGAGATGCCGCTGGCCCTGTGTGCACGGTCATAGACCAGTCTAGCCTTCACTATGCAAATACAGACCCAACATCCACCTCTCTCTATTACAGCGGATGCCGGGTCTGTATTCACATTGTGAAGGCTAGACTGGTCTCACCATCTATGAGCGTGCACACAGGGCCAGCGGCATCTCGCCACTTGGCTTTGCATATGTGAATACAGACCCGGTATCCGCTGTAATAGAGAGGCGTATGCCGGGGAGTGTAGACGCCAGCACAGATGCACATATACTCCTCCGCCCCCCCCGGAATAGCATAGCGATGTTTCTGGCATCTGTGCTGGCGTCTACACTCCCCGGCATCTGCCTCTCTATTACAGCGGATGCCGGCTCTGTATTCGCATTGTGAAGGCTAGACTGGTCTCACCATCTATGAGCGTGCACGCAGGGCCTCTCTATTACAGCGGATGCCGGGTCTGTATTGGCGGCCCCTTCCCCCCAAAGGGTAAACTACCACCCTCCAGGCTGGCTCCCGTGCACTTAGCCCCTCTTCCCTCCCCCCTCAGGGCAGCAGATACATCACTTGACTTATGACCAGATAAGTCAGGGAGGTGTTCCAAAAAAATGAATAAAGTAATCTAGTGGAGAAACAAAGCAGTTCTGCTGAAGCAGTGTATTTAGGAAAAGTCTTACATCCACGTTAACAAGCAAGATAGATAGGACCCTTGTGATGGGACAACCCCTTTAACAAGCAGTATAGATAGGATCCTTGTGATGGGACAACCCCTTTAACAAGCAGTATAGATAGGATCCTTGTGATGGGACAACCCCTTTAACAAGCAGTATAGATAGGATCCTTGTGATGGGACAACCCCTTTAACAAGCAGTATAGATAGGATCCTTGTGATGGGACAACCCCTTTAACAAGCAGTATAGATAGGATCCTTGTGATGCGACAACCCCTTTAACTAGCAGTATAGATAGGATCCTTGTGATGGGACAACCCCTTTAACAAGCAGTATAGATAGGATCCTTGTGATGGGACAACCCCTTTAACAAGCAGTATAGATAGGATCCTTGTGATGGGACAACCCCTTTAACTAGCAGTATAGATAGGATCCTTGTGATGGGACAACCCCTTTAACTAGCAGTATAGATAGGATCCTTGTGATGCGACAACCCCTTTAACTAGCAGTATAGATAGGATCCTTGTGATGGGACAACCCCTTTAACAAGCAGTATAGATAGGATCCTTGTGATGGGACAACCCCTTTAACAAGCAGTATAGATAGGATCCTTGTGATGGGACAACCCCTTTAACTAGCAGTATAGATAGGATCCTTGTGATGGGACAACCCCTTTAAGAAGCAGTATAGATAGGATCCTTGTGATGGGACAACCCCTTTAAGAAGCAGTATAGATAGGATCCTTGTGATGGGACAACCCCTTTAACAAGCAGTATAGATAGGATCCTTGTGATGGGACAACCCCTTTAAACCCTGTCCAACAGTTTGGGGTGTCTCATTTTCCTGGTTGCTGCTGCTGTTGAGAAGGACCCAAAGACTCTGTGTGTGTGGAGAACTACAAGTGTCAGCTTGCAGAATTGTGGACTGTACGGCCTTGTGGCTGACGTAAGCCTTTTTGTTTTATGTTTCCTTTTTGCTGAAGAAAGCCGTTTGTGTTGAACTTTGTGAATTGCACCCAATAAAACAAGCACCAGTGTGAACCTAAGGACCGATCTCCACGTGTTTTACTTGCCTGACAACCAGCCCCAAGCACACGCATTTACAATATATATAAATCAAACAAGCTTTATTGGTACATCCGAATAGATATTTGGCATTGGGGGAGGGGGGGGAGTGGTGGGTATGGGGGGGTTGGGGCGGGTGGTTTGGGGTATAACAGTCCGTGGAGTCTCATCTTCCTCTGGTTTGGTGACAGCTGGACACGTATTGGGCAGCGATCTCCACAGTGGCCTCTTCTTCTCCCAGTAGGATGTAGAGTTTCCTCTTCTCCCAGTCTGGGATGTGGGCAGAGAGTCTTTGGTAGTAGACGGCCCTCACAGCTGAGTATTTGGTGCAGTGTAGCAGGCAGTGGGTCTGGTCTTCTAGGGCCCCCTGGTCACAGTGCTGGCACAGTCTCTTCTCCCGTGGCTTGTACGTCTGCCTGTATCGCCCCGTCTCTATCTCTAGGTTGTGGGCGCTCAGTCTGTATCGGCTCAGGGTCTGTCTGTGCTTGGGGTGGCGTATTCTCTCCAGGTAGGTGGCCATGGTGTAGTCCCTTTGTAGGGATTGGTACACATTGGTGAGTTTCTTGGAGTTATTTATTTCGTTTCTCCATTCTTCAATGTACCGCTCTCTGTTTGCCTCTGTGGTCGCCTTTATTTCGGCCTTGGTTATCATCTGTTGGAGTTTTTGGTTTGGTGGTTGGCTGCTGTTTGGTTGGTGAGTGTCTGGTTTGCTCCGGTGGCTTAGCCATGCTTGGTGGTGGTAGGAGTCGCTCCCCTGGATGTGTGCCTGGAAAGCTAGCGCCCTCTTCTGTATGGTGAGCCATAGGGGGAGTCTGCCTAGCTCTGCCCTGCAGGCCATGTTGGTGGTGTTGCGATGGACATGGAGCAGGTATTTGCAGAATAGGGGTTTCAAATGATGGTATTAGCTTTCTCAATGGTTGGGCCGTGGATTTTCTTGACTTTTTGCCGTGGGAAGAGCTTTCTTGTATTAATGTACTTGCCATTGGAGTCTATGATCAGGACTATATCTGGGTTTGAGATTTTCGTTGTTTGGGTTGCCCTGGCTCTATTTCTGGGGTGTTGGGCAGTTCTGGCCTTTCTTCTTCTGGGGTGATGGACAGTTCTGATCTTTCTTCTTCTGGGGTGATGGACAGTTCTGATCTTTCTTCTTCTGAGGCGTTGGACAGTTCTGATCTTTCTTCTTCTGGAGTGATGGACAGTTCTGATCTTTCTTCTTCTGAGGCGTTGGACAGTTCTGATCTTTCTTCTTCTGGGGTGATGGACAGTTCTGATCTTTCTTCTTCTGAGGCGTTGGACAGTTCTGATCTTTCTTCTTCTGAGGTGTTGGACAGTTCTGATCTTTCTTCTTCTGAGGCGTTGGACAGTTCTGATCTTTCTTCTTCTGGGGTGATGGACAGTTCTGATCTTTCTTCTTCTGGGGTGATGGACAGTTCTGATCTTTCTTCTTCTGGGGTGATGGACAGTTCTGATCTTTCTTCTTCTGGGGTGATGGACAGTTCTGATCTTTCTTCAGGTTTATTGATATCTTGTGTCACGGTACTAGTGGCACAGGATCAGGAGTCCCATCATCGGGTAATGCAGAGGAGGCTGGAGACAGCAGGTGGGGAGCCCACAGGGGGGCTGAGGTAATAGTCCAAGATCAGATGAGCAAATAACAAGTAGAAGTCTGTAGACGTTCAGGAGCTGTATTAGAGCTATAGTGAGCTGGCAGCCAGCAGGTAAAGTTCCAAGGAACTGAAGAAGATCTCTAGCAGAGAAGTCTCCTAGGTGTCCAGGCTGTATTCGGATAAACAGAACACAATACCAACACAACAGGAAGTGTCAGAGTCACCTATATATATATACAGTATATATAGGCAACCCAACCAGGGTAATACAGGGCGTACTCTGAAACGCGTAGGGACATATCGGGACGTTCTCTCAGGTGCAGTTTGGTTCTGCCCTTGTTAGTATCAGATTCCATCTCATATTTTCAGTAACAGATTTCATTCCATTATTTTTTTTCAGTAATAATAATACATTTTATTTATATAGGGCCAACATATTCCGCAGCGCTGTACAGTTTTGTTTTAATGTAGATTGTGAGCCCCACGCTGTACATTTTTCCCTATCAGTATGCTTTTTGGAGTATGGGATGGAAATCCATGCAAACACAGGGAGAACATACAAACGCCTTGCAGATGGTTTTTTGCCCTTGATGTGATTCAAACCAAGGACTCCAGTGCTGCAAGGCTGCAGTGCTAACCACTGAGCCACCGTGTGGCCCCTAGTGCTGTACAATTTGTAGGGTTCAAGTATAGACAAAAAGAGGCATTACAAAGAAATCGTCACTTTACACAATGGGTCTGAGGGGCCTGCTCACAAGAGCTTACAATCTATGAGTTACAGGGAGTAACACTTCACACAATGGGACAATTATACCCCAAATCACCCACCCTACCTCTGCTTATACCCAACACTCACCACATGTCCATTGTCCACCTGCCACCAAATGTCTAGAACAATGGGACCCCAAAGACTATTGTACCCTAAACCACCCACAATCCCCCCCCATCCACCCACTCCATGCCCTCCCTCACCCCAATCCCACCCACTCTACTTGCTTTGGCAATGCCAAATACCTATTGGGCCATTCTAATAAAGCTTCTAGTTCCTTCACCTTGGTTGTCCTCCACTCCTCTAATAGTTAATCTGGGGAGGGGTCTTCCACATTCCCTTTGGTGCTTGCTATTGCCTTGTACTTGCTGGCTGTTACTCTTGCTGATTTATAACCTGAACTCATATAATTGATCTCTGGCTTAACCTTTGATTATTCTCTTGGCTTTCTATTCTGTACTGCAATTTTATTATTTATTCATATTGCACCATTAATTCCATGGAGCGTTGCATTTGGGGGTTACATACAGTACACAGAATATACAGGTAGATATAATACTAACAATGACACAGTGGGATAGAGGGCCCTGCCCACGAGGGACCTCCCTTTTGTTGTTGTTTGTCTTGTCTGTGTTCTCTGTCATCACCTATATCTAGGTAGAGTTTTACCACCCAGTTGTCGCCTGTCACTTAGGACAGGTCAGGCAAGTAGGAAGAGACAGAAAGTGGGGTTCAGCTTCAGACTCACTATCTTGTCGTGCCCCTCCCCCTAGGATTCACCAGCAGCTATTGGAGTATTGCTTATCTAGCAATTCCCTTACGAAAATAAAAGTAACATTGACAAATACTAAAAATAAATGACAAATAAAGAATACGCACCTAGTAAAGATTACAGGAGCCTGTATAGTGGTAAGAGTGGACCAGCATGCCGCTACATTAGAAACACGTGATCCCCCTAATACGTCGCTCACAAAAGAATGAAGGTATATCACCACCACCCATTGTGCGCTCCAGTATATACCCACTAACAACGCTCTACACAGTGGGAAGAGTGGACCAGCATGCCGCTACATTAGAAACACGTGATCCCCCTAATACGTCGCTCACAAAAGAATGAAGGTATATCACCACCACCCATTGTGCGCTCCAGTATATACCCACTAACAACGCTCTACAAACATCCGATATACAATGGTGCATTTACAAATAATGAAATAAACAGAAAATAAATGATAAATAAAGAATACAGGAGCCTGCATAGTGGTAAGAGTGGACCAGCATGCCGCTACATTAGAAACACGTGATCTCTCTAATACGTCGCTCACAAAAGAATGAAGGTATATCACCACCACCCATTGTGCGCTCCAGTATATAGCCACTAACAAAGCTCTACAAACAACTGTGTGTAAGGGAATTTCTAGAAGAGCAATTCCCCTGTAGCTACTGATAAAAACTAGGAGGAGGGTAACAACAAAACAGTGAGTCTTAAGCTGAACCCCCCCTGTCCCTGCCTACTTGCCTCACTGCCCTAGGCAGCAGAGGACAACTGGGCAGCAGAACCTTCTTATGATATAGGTGATAACACAGAATGCAGACCAGACAATACAACAACAAACGGGAGGTCCGCTAGCTATGGGGGCTGGAAAAAGTCTCTGCCTACTTGTCTCATTGCCCTAGGCAGCAGAGGACAACTGGGCAGCAGAACCTTCCTATGATATACAGAACGCAGACAAGACAATACAACAACAAACAGGAGGTCCGCTAGCTACGGGGGTTGGAAAAAATCAAGCAACACAGTACAGAATCAAAGTCCAAGAGAGTCGTCACAATAAAGACAAAGGTCAGAAATGTAAATACAAACAGTAACAGTATAGAGCCAAGCACACACTGAGAGGAAATAGCAAGCACTCAGGTGAGGGTGGAAATATATAGGAAGAAAGAACCTGCCCCAGACTAGATTGTAAGGAAAGGTGTCAGTCACACAAATAGAGCTGAGATTAACTATTTGTGGAGGAGACGGAAACAAAGGTGTAAGAGATGGATGTAGTGGAAAATCAATGACAGAGGTGAGGGAATAGCCAGGGAAGCGCCAACATATTCTGCAGGTCACCAAAGAGCCAGCAGGACTATCCCTGCCCTGGGGAACCTACCAGTCACTACAATGTATATACAGGTGCTGGTATGAGGGCAGGGACGATTTTACACAAAGTGTGGCCCCAGGCAAAATTAACCCCATCGTCTTCCAGTGGCAACCCCTATAATGCCTCCTTTACGCCTCCTTTCTGACCCCAAAACAGGCAACTGGAGCTGGCTGACGGCTACATATGACTTTTCGTTCACGCTTGTTCATCATGTTGGATACAAAATGTGTTACATTTATCATTGAAGACCTGGGTTTGAATCCGACCAAGGACAAAATCTGCAAGGAGTTTGTATGTTCTGTACCCCATGATCTCATGTGAGTACTCCGGCTCCTCCCCCACTGACAGGGAACTTCCATTGGGAACTCTTTATGGGACAGGGACTGACAATGTCTGAGAAGCGCTGCGGAATATGTTGGTGCTATATGAGGAGGAGAAATAAATCAGACTAGTACAGGTGAATGCCTAATGGAATGACATGGATTTCTTCACACGCTATAGAGAGGGGACACGTCTGTAACTGGATTTTGTTGGTTACATGAAACGAACCTGATAAGATCATGGGGTCTTCTGATCCCTGACGGAATAGGCTGCAGTACTAATGTAATACCGTGTATTCCGGCTGACAGCCAGCCAATCAGGAGAGAGAAGTAAAGTGGGCAAACCAGGGAGCCTAGCTCAGGCCTGGGATGTCATAGCAGCATATCAGCTCCACCAATCACAGTATAGGGGAGCCACAAGGGTTAATCCTTCTTAGATGCTCCGGTCGCCCTTGATGGTTCCATCTAAGGGGTCAGACAGGTACTACTAACACAGGCTTCGGGCCTATATGGTACTACTAACACAGGCTTCGGGCCTATATGGTACTACTAGCACAGGCTTCGGGCCTATATGGTAAAACTAGCACAGGCTTCGGGCCTATATGGTACTACTAACACAGGCTTCGGGCCTATATGGTACTACTAGCACAGGCTTCGGGCCTATATGGTACTACTAACACGGGCTTCGGGCCTATATGGTACTACTAACACGGGCTTCGGGCCTATATGGTACTACTAGCACAGGCTTCGGGCCTATATGGTACTACTAACACGGGCTTCGGGCCTATATGGTACTACCAGCACAGGCTAAACTCTAACAGACTCTAAAAATGTCAAAGAGATTAGTTTAGTTACGTCCGGGATATCTTCATCATTCAAATTATCAAATATTTCATAGTAACTGTGTTTATGCCAAAGGGTTTCTGGATTATTTCCAGGTTTGTTATACCAAAAAGGGAGAGTAGCTATTGGGGTGAGAGGTGAGATATCAGGTACCAAGGAGTCCGAGAGTAAGCTCCAAGTTTCAGCAGCTCCAAGGAACAGTTGATCCATATTCTTGGACTTGTGACCCGGTTTAGCCATAAGTCAGCGAATGTGGAGGGGCCAAAAGTATTTAGAGAGAGTGAAAAGATAATAGGATTTGTTTTGGGAGTGGCCAGTACAATCCAACATTTACTGCTTAGTAATATTCCTTGACATCCGGTAGCCCTATACCGCCATCACGGGGTTACATGATTGACTATGTACAAATCACGGGGTTACATGATTGGCTATTTACAAATAGCGGGGTTACATGATTGGCTATTTACAAATCACGAGGTTACATGATTGGCTATTTACAAATCACAGGGTTACATGATTGGCTATTTACAAATCACGGGGATACATGATTGGCTATTTACAAATCAGGGGGTTACATGATTGGCTATTTACAAATCACGGGGTTTCATGATTGGCTATTTACAAATCACAGTTACATGATTGGCTATTTACAAATCACAGTTACATGATTGGCTATTTACAAATCACAGTTACATGATTGGCTATTTACAAATCACGGGATTACATGATTGGCTATTTACAAATCACGGGGTTACATGATTGGCTATTTACAAATCACGGGGTTACATGATTGGCTATTTACGAATCACGGGGTTACATGATTGGCTATTTACAAATCACAGTTACATGATTGGCTATTTACAAATCACAGTTACATGATTGGCTATTTACAAATCACGGAGTTACATGATTGGCTATTTACAAATCACGGAGTTACATGATTGGCTATTTACAAATCACGGGGTTACATGATTGGCTATTTACAAATCACGGAGTTACATGATTGGCTATTTACAAATCACAGTTACATGACTGGCTATTTACAAATCACGGGGTGACATGATTGGCTATTTACAAATCAAGGGGTTACATGATTGGCTATTTACAAATCACGGGGTTACATGATTGGCTATTTACAAATCACGGAGTTACATGATTGGCTATTTACAAATCACAGTTACATGATTGGCTATTTACAAATCACGGGGTTACATGATTGGCTATTTACAAATCACGGGGTTACATGATTGGCTTTTTACAAATCACGGGGTTACATGATTGGCTATTTACAAATCACGGGGTTACATGATTGGCTATTTACAAATCACGGGGTTACATGATTGGCTATTTATAAATCACGGGGTTACATGATTGGCTATTTACAAATCACGGGGTTACATGATTGGCTATTTATAAATCACAGGGTTACATGATTGGCTATTTACAAATCACAGGGTTACATGATTGGCTATTTACAAATCACGGGGTTACATGATTGGCTATTTACAAATCACGGGGTTACATGATTGGCTATTTACAAATCACGGGGTTACATGATTGGCTATTTATAAATCACGGGGTTACATGATTGGCTATTTACAAATCACGGAGTTACATGATTGGCTATTTACAAATCACGGGGTTACATGATTGGCTATTTACAAATCACGGAGTTACATGATTGGCTATTTACAAATCACGGGGTTACATGATTGGCTATTTACAAATCACGGGGTTACATGATTGGCTATTTACAAATCACATTTACATGATTGGCTATTTAAAAATCACGGGGTTACATGATTGGCTATTTATAAATCACGGGGTTACATGATTGGCTATTTACAAATCACGGAGTTACATGATTGGCTATTTACAAATCACGGGGTTACATGATTGGCTATTTACAAATCACGGAGTTACATGATTGGCTATTTACAAATCACCGGGTTACATGATTGGCTATTTACAAATCACGGGGTTACATGATTGGCTATTTACAAATCACGGGGTTACATGATTGGCTATTTACAAATCACGGGGTTACATGATTGGCTATTTACAAATCACGGGGTTACATGATTGGCTATTTACAAATCACGGAGTTACATGATTGGCTATTTACAAATCACCGGGTTACATGATTGGCTATTTACAAATCACGGGGTTACATGATTGGCTATTTACAAATCACGGGGTTACATGATTGGCTATTTACAAATCACGGGGTTACATGATTGGCTATTTACAAATCACAGGGTTACATGATTAACTATGTACAAATCACGGGGTTACATGATTGGCTATTTACAAATCACGGGGTTACATGATTAACTATGTACAAATCACGGGGTTACATGATTGGCTATTTACAAATCACGGGGTTACATGATTGGCTATTTACAAATCACAGTTACATGATTGGCTATTTACAAATCACGGGGTTACATGATTGGCTATTTACAAATCTCGGGGTTACATGATTGGCTATTTACAAATCACGGGGTTACATGATTGGCTATTTACAAATCACGGGGTTACATGATTGGCTATTTACAAATCACGGGGTTACATGATTGGCTATTTACAAATCACGGGGTTACATGATTGGCTATTTACAAATCACAGGGTTACATGATTGGCTATTTATAAATCACGGGGATACATGATTGGCTATTTATAAATCACGGGGATACATGATTGGCTATTTACAAATCACGGGGTTACATGATTGGCTATTTATAAATCACGGGGATACATGATTGGCTATTTACAAATCACGGGGTTACATGATTGGCTATTTACAAATCACGGGGTTACATGATTGGCTATTTATAAATCACGGGGTTACATGATTGGCTATTTACAAATCACGGAGTTACATGATTGGCTATTTACAAATCGCGGGGTTACATGATTGGCTATTTACAAATCACGGGGTTACATGATTGGCTATTTACAAATCACGGGGTTACATGATTGGCTATTTACAAATCACATTTACATGATTGGCTATTTATAAATCACGGGGTTACATGATTGGCTATTTACAAATCACGGGGTTACATGATTGGCTATGTACAAATAGCGGGGTTACATGATTGGCTATTTACAAATCACAGGGTTACATGATTGGCTATTTGCAAATCACGGGGTTACATGATTGGCTATTTACAAATCACGGGGTTACATGATTGGCTATGTACAAATAGCGGGGTTACATGATTGGCTATTTACAAATCACGGGGTTACATGATTGGCTATTTACAAATCACGGGGTTACATGATTGGCTATGTACAAATAGCGGGGTTACATGATTGGCTATTTACAAATCACAGTTACATGATTGGCTATTTAAAAATCACGGGGTTACATGATTGGCTATTTACAAATCACAGGGTTACATGATTGGCTATTTGCAAATCACGGGGTTACATGATTGGCTATTTACAAATCACAGGGTTACATGATTGGCTATTTACAAATCACATTTACATGATTGGCTATTTAAAAATCACGGGGTTACATGATTGGCTATTTACAAATCACGGGGTTACATGATTGGCTATTTACAAATCACGGAGTTACATGATTGGCTATTTACAAATCACAGGGTTACATGATTGGCTATTTATAAATCACGGGGTTACATGATTGGCTATTTACAAATCACGGGGTTACATGATTGGCTATTTACAAATCACGGGGTTACATGATTGGCTATTTACAAATCACGGGGTTACATGATTGGCTATTTACAAATCACGGAGTTACATGATTGGCTATTTACAAATCACAGGGTTACATGATTGGCTATTTATAAATCACGGGGTTACATGATTGGCTATTTACAAATCACAGTTACATGATTGGCTATCTACAAATCACGGGGTTACATGATTGGCTATTTACAAATCACGGGGTTACATGATTGGCTATTTACAAATCACGGGGTTACGTGATTGGCTATTTACAAATCACGGAGTTACATGATTGGCTATTTACAAATCACAGGGTTACATGATTGGCTATTTATAAATCACGGGGTTACATGATTGGCTATTTACAAATCACAGTTACATGATTGGCTATCTACAAATCACGGGGTTACATGATTGGCTATTTACAAATCACCGGGTTACATGATTGGCTATTTACAAATCACGGGGTTACATGATTGGCTATTTACAAATCACGGGGTTACATGATTGGCTATCTACAAATCACGGGGTTACATGATTGGCTATTTACAAATCACGGGGTTACATGATTGGCTATTTACAAATCACGGGGTTACATGATTGGCTATTTACAAATCACGGGGTTACATGATTGGCTATTTACAAATCTCGGGGTTACATGATTGGCTATTTACAAATCACGGGGTTACATGATTGGCTATTTACAAATCACAGGGTTACATGATTAACTATGTACAAATCACGGGGTTACATGATTGGCTATTTACAAATCACGGGGTTACATGATTAACTATGTACAAATCACGGGGTTACATGATTGGCTATTTACAAATCACGGGGTTACATGATTGGCTATTTACAAATCACAGTTACATGATTGGCTATTTACAAATCACGGGGTTACATGATTGGCTATTTACAAATCTCGGGGTTACATGATTGGCTATTTACAAATCACGGGGTTACATGATTGGCTATTTACAAATCACGGGGTTACATGATTGGCTATTTACAAATCACGGGGTTACATGATTGGCTATTTACAAATCACGGGGTTACATGATTGGCTATTTACAAATCACAGGGTTACATGATTGGCTATTTACAAATCACGGGGTTACATGATTGGCTATTTACAAATCACGGGGTTACATGATTGGCTATTTACAAATCACGGGATTACATGATTGGCTACTTAAAAATCACAGGGTTACATGATTGGCTATTTACAAATCACGGGGTTACATGATTGGCTATTTACAAATCACGGGGTTACATGATTGGCTATTTATAAATCACGGGGTTACATGATTGGCTATTTACAAATCACGGAGTTACATGATTGGCTATTTACAAATCGCGGGGTTACATGATTGGCTATTTACAAATCACGGGGTTACATGATTGGCTATTTACAAATCACGGGGTTACATGATTGGCTATTTACAAATCACATTTACATGATTGGCTATTTATAAATCACGGGGTTACATGATTGGCTATTTACAAATCACGGGGTTACATGATTGGCTATGTACAAATAGCGGGGTTACATGATTGGCTATTTACAAATCACAGGGTTACATGATTGGCTATTTGCAAATCACGGGGTTACATGATTGGCTATTTACAAATCACGGGGTTACATGATTGGCTATTTACAAATCACGGGGTTACATGATTGGCTATGTACAAATAGCGGGGTTACATGATTGGCTATTTACAAATCACGGGGTTACATGATTGGCTATTTACAAATCACGGGGTTACATGATTGGCTATGTACAAATAGCGGGGTTACATGATTGGCTATTTACAAATCACAGTTACATGATTGGCTATTTAAAAATCACGGGGTTACATGATTGGCTATTTACAAATCACGGGGTTACATGATTGGCTATTTACAAATCACGGAGTTACATGATTGGCTATTTACAAATCACAGGGTTACATGATTGGCTATTTATAAATCACGGGGTTACATGATTGGCTATTTACAAATCACGGGGTTACATGATTGGCTATTTACAAATCACGGGGTTACATGATTGGCTATTTACAAATCACGGGGTTACATGATTGGCTATGTACAAATAGCGGGGTTACATGATTGGCTATTTACAAATCACAGTTACATGATTGGCTATTTAAAAATCACGGGGTTACATGATTGGCTATTTACAAATCACGGGGTTACATGATTGGCTATTTACAAATCACGGAGTTACATGATTGGCTATTTGCAAATCACGGGGTTACATGATTGGCTATTTACAAATCACGGGGTTACATGATTGGCTATGTACAAATAGCGGGGTTACATGATTGGCTATTTACAAATCACAGGGTTACATGATTGGCTATTTGCAAATCACGGGGTTACATGATTGGCTATTTACAAATCACGGGGTTACATGATTGGCTATGTACAAATAGCGGGGTTACATGATTGGCTATTTACAAATCACGGGGTTACATGATTGGCTATTTACAAATCACGGGGTTACATGATTGGCTATTTACAAATCACGGGGTTACATGATTGGCTATGTACAAATAGCGGGGTTACATGATTGGCTATTTACAAATCACAGTTACATGATTGGCTATTTAAAAATCACGGGGTTACATGATTGGCTATTTACAAATCACAGGGTTACATGATTGGCTATTTGCAAATCACGGGGTTACATGATTGGCTATTTACAAATCACGGGGTTACATGATTGGCTATTTACAAATCACAGGGTTACATGATTGGCTATTTGCAAATCACGGGGTTACATGATTGGCTATTTACAAATCACGGGGTTACATGATTGGCTATTTACAAATCACAGGGTTACATGATTGGCTATTTACAAATCACATTTACATGATTGGCTATTTAAAAATCACGGGGTTACATGATTGGCTATTTACAAATCACGGGGTTACATGATTGGCTATTTACAAATCACGGAGTTACATGATTGGCTATTTACAAATCACAGGGTTACATGATTGGCTATTTATAAATCACGGGGTTACATGATTGGCTATTTACAAATCACGGGGTTACATGATTGGCTATTTACAAATCACGGGGTTACATGATTGGCTATTTACAAATCACGGAGTTACATGATTGGCTATTTACAAATCACAGGGTTACATGATTGGCTATTTATAAATCACGGGGTTACATGATTGGCTATTTACAAATCACAGTTACATGATTGGCTATTTACAAATCACGGGGTTACATGATTGGCTATTTACAAATCACGGGGTTACATGATTGGCTATTTACAAATCACGGGGTTACATGATTGGCTATTTACAAATCACGGAGTTACATGATTGGCTATTTACAAATCACGGGGTTACATGATTGGCTATTTACAAGTCACGGGGTTACATGATTGGCTATTTACAAATCACGGGGTGACATGATTGGCTATTTACAAATCACGGGGGTTACATGATTGGCTATTTACAAATCAGTTACATGATTGGCTATTTACAAATCACAGGGTTACATGATTGGCTATTTACAAATCACGGGGTTACATGATTGGCTATTTACAAATCACGGGGTTACATGATTGGCTATTTACAAATCAAGGGGTTACATGATTGGCTATTTACAAATCACGGGGTTACATGATTGGCTACTTAAAAATCACAGGGTTACATGATTGGCTATTTACAAATCACGGGGTTACATGATTGGCTACTTAAAAATCACAGGGTTACATGATTGGCTATTTACAAATCACGGGGTTACATGATTGGCTATTTAAAAATCACGGGGTTACATGATTGGCTTTTTAAAAATCACGGGGTTACATGATTGGCTATTTAAAAATCACGGAGTTACATGATTGGCTATTTACAAATCACGGGGTTACATGATTGGCTTTTTATAAATCAAGGGGTTACATGATTGGCTATTTACAAATCACGGGGTTACATGATTGGCTACTTAAAAATCACAGGGTTACATGATTGGCTATTTACAAATCACGGGGTTACATGATTGGCTACTTAAAAATCACAGGGTTACATGATTGGCTTTTTAAAAATCACGGGGTTACATGATTGGCTATTTAAAAATCACGGGGTTACATGATTGGCTATTTACAAATCACGGGATTACATGATTGGCTATTTATAAATCAAGGGGTTACATGATTGGCTATTTACAAATCACAGTTACATGATTGGCTATTTACAAATCAAGGGGTTACATGATTGGCTATTTACAAATCACGGGGTTACATGATTGGCTATTTACAAATCACAGTTACATGATTGGCTATTTACAAATCACGGGGTTACATGATTGGCTATTTACAAATCACGGGGTTACATGATTGGCTATTTACAAATCACGGGGTTACATGATTGGCTATTTACAAATCACGGGGTTACATGATTGGCTATTTACAAATCACGGAGTTACATGATTGGCTATTTACAAATCACAGTTACATGATTGGCTATTTACAAATCACAGTTACATGATTGGCTATTTACAAATCACGGGGTTACATGATTGGCTATTTACAAATCACGGGGTTACATGATTGGCTATTTACAAATCACGGGGTTACATGATTGACTATGTACAAATCACGGGGTTACATGATTGGCTATTTACAAATCACGGGGTTACATGATTGGCTATTTAAAAATCACGGGGTTACATGATTGGCTATTTACAAATCACGGGGTTACATGATTGGCTATTTACAAATCACAATTACATGATTGGCTATTTACAAATCACGGGGTTACATGATTGGCTTTTTAAAAATCACGGGGTTACATGATTGGCTATTTAAAAATCACGGGGTTACATGATTGGCTATTTACAAATCACGGGGTTGCATGATTGGCTATTTACAAATCACAATTACATGATTGGCTATTTACAAATCACAATTACATGATTGGCTATTTACAAATCACGGGGTTACATGATTGGCTATTTACAAATCACGGGGTTACATGATTGGCTATTTACAAATCACGGGGTTACATGATTGGCTATTTACAAATCACGGGGTTACATGATTGGCTATTTATAAATCACGGGGTTACATGATTGGCTATTTACAAATCAAGGGGTTACATGATTGGCTATTTACAAATCACGGGGTTACATGATTGGCTATTTACAAATCACGGGGTTACATGATTGGCTATTTATAAATCACGGGGTTACATGATTCGCTATTTACAAATCACGGAGTTACATGATTGGCTATTTACAAATCACGGAGTTACATGATTGGCTATTTACAAATCACAGAGTTACATGATTGGCTATTTACAAATCACCGGGTTACATGATTGGCTATTTACAAATCACGGGGTTACATGATTGGCTATTTACAAATCACGGGGTTACATGATTGGCTATTTACAAATCACGGGGTTACATGATTGGCTATCTACAAATCACGGGGTTACATGATTGGCTATTTACAAATCACGGGGTTACATGATTGGCTATTTACAAATCACGGGGTTACATGATTGGCTATTTACAAATCACATAGTTACATGATTGGCTATTTACAAATCACGGGGTTACATGATTGGCTATTTACAAATCACGGGGTTACATGATTGGCTATTTACAAATCACGGGGTTACATGATTGGCTATTTACAAATCACGGGGTTACATGATTGGCTATTTATAAATCAAGGGGTTACATGATTGGCTATTTACAAATCACGGGGTTACATGATTGGCTATTTACAAATCACGGGGTTACATGATTGGCTATTTACAAATCACATTTACATGATTGGCTATTTAAAAATCACGGGGTTACATGATTGGCTATTTACAAATCAAGGGGTTACATGTTTGGCTATTTACAAATCACGGGGTTACATGATTGGCTATTTACAAATCACGGGGTTACATGATTGGCTATTTACAAATCACGGGGTTACATGATTGGCTATTTACAAATCACGGGGTTACATGATTGGCTATTTACAAATCACGGGGTTACATGATTGGCTATTTACAAATCACAGTTACATGATTGGCTATTTATAAATCACGGGGTTACATGATTGGCTATTTATAAATCACGGGGTTACATGATTGGCTATTTACAAATCAAGGGGTTACATGATTGGCTATTTACAAATCACGGGGTTACATGATTGGCTATGTACAAATCACGGGGTTACATGATTGGCTATGTACAAATCACGGGGTTACATGATTGGCTATTTACAAATCACAGGGTTACATGATTGGCTATTTACAAATCACGGGGTTACATGATTGGCTATTTACAAATCAAGGGGTTACATGATTGGCTATTTACAAATCACGGGGTTACATGATTGGCTATTTAAAAATCACGGGGTTACATGATTGGCTTTTTAAAAATCACGGGGTTACATGATTGGCTATTTAAAAATCACGGAGTTACATGATTGGCTATTTACAAATCACGGGGTTACATGATTGGCTATTTAAAAATCACGGGGTTACATGATTGGCTATTTACAAATCACAGGATTACATGATTGGCTATTTATAAATCAAGGGGTTACATGATTGGCTATTTACAAATCACAGTTACATGATTGGCTATTTACAAATCACGGGGTTACATGATTGGCTATTTACAAATCAAGGGGTTACATGATTGGCTATCTACAAATCACGGGGTTACATGATTGGCTATTTACAAATCACGGGGTTACATGATTGGCTATTTACAAATCACAGTTACATGATTGGCTATTTACAAATCACGGGGTTACATGATTGGCTATTTACAAATCAAGGGGTTACATGATTGGCTATTTACAAATCACAGTTACATGATTGGCTATTTACAAATCACGGGGTTACATGATTGGCTATTTACAAATCACGGGGATACATGATTGGCTATTTATAAATCAAGGGGTTACATGATTGGCTATTTACAAATCACGGGGATACATGATTGGCTATTTACAAATCACGGGGTTACATGATTGGCTATTTACAAATCACGGGATTACATGATTGGCTATTTACAAATCACGGGATTACATGATTGGCTATTTATAAATCAAGGGGTTACATGATTGGCTATTTACAAATCACAGTTACATGATTGGCTATTTACAAATCACGGGGTTACATGATTGGCTATTTACAAATCACGGGGTTACATGATTGGCTATTTACAAATCACGGGATTACATGATTGGCTATTTATAAATCAAGGGGTTACATGATTGGCTATTTACAAATCACGGGGATACATGATTGGCTATTTACAAATCACGGGGTTACATGATTGGCTATTTACAAATCACGGGATTACATGATTGGCTATTTACAAATCACGGGATTACATGATTGGCTATTTATAAATCAAGGGGTTACATGATTGGCTATTTACAAATCACAGTTACATGATTGGCTATTTACAAATCACGGGGTTACATGATTGGCTATTTACAAATCACGGGGTTACATGATTGGCTATTTACAAATCACGGGGTTACATGATTGGCTATTTACAAATCACAGTTACATGATTGGCTATTTACAAATCACGGAGTTACATGATTGGCTATTTACAAATCACAGTTACATGATTGGCTATTTACAAATCACAGTTACATGATTGGCTATTTACAAATCACAATTACATGATTGGCTATTTACAAATCACGGGGTTACATGATTGGCTATTTACAAATCACGGAGTTACATGATTGGCTATTTACAAATTACAGTTACATGATTGGCTATTTACAAATCACGGGGTTACATGATTGACTATGTACAAATCACGGGGTTACATGATTGGCTATTTACAAATCACGGGGTTACATGATTGGCTATTTACAAATCACAGTTACATGATTGGCTATTTACAAATCACGGGGTTACATGATTGGCTATTTACAAATCACGGGATTACATGATTGGCTACTTAAAAATCACAGGGTTACATGATTGGCTATTTACAAATCACGGGGTTACATGATTGGCTTTTTAAAAATCACGGGGTTACATGATTGGCTATTTACAAATCACGGGGTTACATGATTGGCTATTTACAAATCACAATTACATGATTGGCTATTTACAAATCACAATTACATGATTGGCTATTTACAAATCACGGGGTTACATGATTGGCTATTTACAAATCACGGGGTTACATGATTGGCTATTTACAAATCACGGGGTTACATGATTGGCTATTTATAAATCAAGGGGTTACATGATTGGCTATTTACAAATCACGGGGTTACATGATTGGCTATTTACAAATCACGGGGTTACATGATTGGCTATTTATAAATCAAGGGGTTACATGATTGGCTATTTACAAATCACGGGGTTACATGATTGGCTATTTATAAATCACGGGGTTACATGATTGGCTATTTACAAATCAAGGGGTTACATGATTGGCTATTTACAAATCACGGGGTTACATGATTGGCTATTTACAAATCAAGGGGTTACATGATTGGCTATTTACAAATCACGGGGTTACATGATTGGCTATTTACAAATCACGGGGTTACATGATTGGCTATTTACAAATAACGGGGTTACTTGATAGGCTATTTACAAATCACGGGGTTACATGATTGGCTATTTATTAATCACGGGGTTTCATGATTGGCTATTTATAAATCACGGGGTTACATGATTGGCTATTTACAAATCACGGGGTTACATGATTGGCTATTTACAAATCACGGGGTTACATGATTGGCTATTTACAAATCACGGGGTTACATGATTGGCTATTTACAAATCACGGGGTTACATGATTGGCTATTTATAAATCACGGGGTTACATGATTGGCTATTTACAAATCACAGGGTTACATGATTGGCTATTTACAAATCACGGGGTTACATGATTGGCTATTTACAAATCACGGGGTTACATGATTGGCTATTTACAAATCACGGAGTTACATGATTGGCTATTTACAAATCACAGTTACATGATTGGCTATTTACAAATCACGGGGTTACATGATTGGCTATTTACAAATCACGGGGTTACATGATTGGCTATTTACAAATCACGGGGTTACATGATTGGCTATGTACAAATAGCGGGGTTACATGATTGGCTATTTACAAATCACAGTTACATGATTGGCTATTTACAAATCACGGGGTTACATGATTGGCTATTTACAAATCACGGGGTTACATGACTGGCTATTTACAAATCACGGGGTTACATGATTGGCTATTTACAAATCACGGGGTTACATGATTGGCTATTTACAAATCACGGGGTTACATGATTGGCTATTTACAAATCACAGTTACATGATTGGCTATTTACAAATCACGGGGTTACATGATTGGCTATTTACAAATCACGGGTTTACATGATTGGCTATTTACAAATCACGGGGTTAAATGATTGGCTATTTACAAATCACGGGGTTACAATATTGGCTATTTAAAAATCACGGGGTTACATGATTGGCTATTTACAAATCACGGGGTTACATGATTGGCTATTTACAAATCACGGGGTTACATGAGTGGCTATTTACAAATCACGGGGTTACATGATTGGCTATTTACAAATCACGGGGTTACATGATTGGCTATTTACAAATCACGGAGTTACATGATTGGCTATTTACAAATCACGGGGTTACATGATTGGCTATTTACAAATCACGGGGTTACATGATTGGCTATTTACAAATCACAGTTACATGATTGGCTATTTACAAATCACGGGGTGACATGATTGGCTATTTACAAATCACGGGGTTACATGATTGGCTATTTACAAATCACGGGGTTACATGATTGGCTATTTACAAATCACGGGGTTACATGATTGGCTATTTACAAATCACGGGGTTACATGATTGGCTATTTACAAATCACGGGGTTACATGATTGGGTATTTATTAATCACGGGGTTTCATGATTGGCTATTTATAAATCACGGGGTTACATGATTGGCTATTTATAAATCACAGTTACATGATTGGCTATTTACAAATCACGGGGTTACATGATTGGCTATTTACAAATCTCGGGATTACATGATTGGCTATTTACAAATAACGGGATTACATGATTGGCTATTTACAAATCACAGTTACATGATTGGCTATTTACAAATCAAGGGGTTACATGATTGGCTATTTACAAATCACGGGGTTACATGATTGGCTATTTACAAATCACGGGGTTACATGATTGGCTATTTACAAATAACGGGGTTACTTGATAGGCTATTTACAAATCACGGGGTTACATGATTGGCTATTTATTAATCACGGGGTTTCATGATTGGCTATTTATAAATCACGGGGTTACATGATTGGCTATTTACAAATCACGGGGTTACATGATTGGCTATTTACAAATCACGGGGTTACATGATTGGCTATTTACAAATCACGGGGTTACATGATTGGCTATTTACAAATCACGGGGTTACATGATTGGCTATTTATAAATCACGGGGTTACATGATTCGCTATTTACAAATCACGGAGTTACATGATTGGCTATTTACAAATCACGGAGTTACATGATTGGCTATTTACAAATCACAGAGTTACATGATTGGCTATTTACAAATCACCGGGTTACATGATTGGCTATTTACAAATCACGGGGTTACATGATTGGCTATTTACAAATCACGGGGTTACATGATTGGCTATTTACAAATCACGGGGTTACATGATTGGCTATTTACAAATCACGGGGTTACATGATTGGCTATCTACAAATCACGGGGTTACATGATTGGCTATTTACAAATCACGGGGTTACATGATTGGCTATTTACAAATCACGGGGTTACATGATTTTCTATTTACAAATCACATAGTTACATGATTGGCTATTTACAAATCACGGGGTTACATGATTGGCTATTTACAAATCACGGGGTTACATGATTGGCTATTTACAAATCACGGGGTTACATGATTGGCTATTTACAAATCACGGGGTTACATGATTGGCTATTTATAAATCAAGGGGTTACATGATTGGCTATTTACAAATCACGGGGTTACATGATTGGCTATTTATAAATCAAGGGGTTACATGATTGGCTATTTACAAATCACGGGGTTACATGATTGGCTATTTATAAATCAAGGGGTTACATGATTGGCTATTTACAAATCACATAGTTACATGATTGGCTATTTACAAATCACGGAGTTACATGATTGGCTATTTACAAATCACAGGGTTACATGATTGGCTATTTACAAATCACATTTACATGATTGGCTATTTAAAAATCACGGGGTTACATGATTGGCTATTTACAAATCAAGGGGTTACATGTTTGGCTATTTACAAATCACGGGGTTACATGATTGGCTATTTACAAATCACGGGGTTACATGATTGGCTATTTACAAATCACAGTTACATGATTGGCTATTTATAAATCACGGGGTTACATGATTGGCTATTTATAAATCAGGGGATTACATGATTGGCTATTTACAAATCACGGGGTTACATGATTGGCTATTTATAAATCAAGGGGTTACATGATTGGCTATTTACAAATCACGGGGTTACATGATTGGCTATTTACAAATCACGGGGTTACATGATTGGCTATTTACAAATCACGGGGTTACATGATTGGCTATTTATAAATCAAGGGGTTACATGATTGGCTATTTACAAATCACGGGGTTACATGATTGGCTATTTACAAATCACGGGGTTACATGATTGGCTATTTATAAATCAAGGGGTTACATGATTGGCTATTTACAAATCACGGGGTTACATGATTGGCTATTTACAAATAACGGGGTTACTTGATAGGCTATTTACAAATCACGGGGTTACATGATTGGCTATTTATAAATCACGGGGTTACATGATTGGCTATTTACAAATCACGGGGTTACATGATTGGCTATTTACAAATCACAGGGTTACATGATTGGCTATTTACAAATCACGGGGTTACATGATTGGCTATTTACAAATCACGGGGTTACATGATTGGCTATTTACAAATCACGGAGTTACATGATTGGCTATTTACAAATCACAGGGTTACATGATTGGCTATTTACAAATCACGGGGTTACATGATTGGCTATTTACAAATCACGGGGTTACATGATTGGCTATTTACAAATCACAGGGTTACATGATTGGCTATTTATAAATCACGGGGTTACATGATTGGCTATTTACAAATCACGGGGTTACATGAGTGGCTATTTACAAATCACGGGGTTACATGATTGGCTATTTACAAATCACGGGGTTACATGATTGGCTATTTACAAATCACGGAGTTACATGATTGGCTATTTACAAATCACAGTTACATGATTGGCTATTTACAAATCACGGGGTTACATGATTGGCTATTTACAAATCACGGGGTTACATGATTGGCTATTTACAAATCACGGGGTTACATGATTGGCTATGTACAAATAGCGGGGTTACATGATTGGCTATTTACAAATCACAGTTACATGATTGGCTATTTACAAATAACGGGGTTACATGATTGGCTATTTACAAATCACGGGGTTACATGATTGGCTATTTACAAATCACGGGGTTACATGATTGGCTATTTACAAATCACGGGGTTACATGATTGGCTATTTACAAATCACGGGGTTACATGAGTGGCTATTTACAAATCACGGGGTTACATGATTGGCTATTTACAAATCACGGGGTTACATGATTGGCTATTTACAAATCACGGGGTTACATGATTGGCTATTTACAAATCACGGGGTTACATGATTGGCTATTTACAAATCACAGTTACATGATTGGCTATTTACAAATCACGGGGTTACATGATTGGCTATTTACAAATCACGGGTTTACATGATTGGCTATTTACAAATCACGGGGTTAAATGATTGGCTATTTACAAATCACGGGGTTACAATATTGGCTATTTAAAAATCACGGGGTTACATGATTGGCTATTTACAAATCACGGGGTTACATGATTGGCTATTTACAAATCACGGGGTTACATGAGTGGCTATTTACAAATCACGGGGTTACATGATTGGCTATTTACAAATCACGGGGTTACATGATTGGCTATTTACAAATCACGGAGTTACATGATTGGCTATTTACAAATCACGGGGTTACATGATTGGCTATTTACAAATCACGGGGTTACATGATTGGCTATTTACAAATCACAGTTACATGATTGGCTATTTACAAATCACGGGGTGACATGATTGGCTATTTACAAATCACGGGGTTACATGATTGGCTATTTACAAATCACGGGGTTACATGATTGGCTATTTACAAATCACGGGGTTACATGATTGGCTATTTACAAATCACGGGGTTACATGATTGGCTATTTACAAATCACGGGGTTACATGATTGGGTATTTATTAATCACGGGGTTTCATGATTGGCTATTTATAAATCACGGGGTTACATGATTGGCTATTTATAAATCACAGTTACATGATTGGCTATTTACAAATCACGGGGTTACATGATTGGCTATTTACAAATCTCGGGATTACATGATTGGCTATTTACAAATAACGGGATTACATGATTGGCTATTTACAAATCACGGGGTTACATGATTGGGTATTTATTAATCACGGGGTTTCATGATTGGCTATTTATAAATCACGGGGTTACATGATTGGCTATTTATAAATCACAGTTACATGATTGGCTATTTACAAATCACGGGGTTACATGATTGGCTATTTACAAATCTCGGGATTACATGATTGGCTATTTACAAATCTCGGGATTACATGATTGGCTATTTACAAATAACGGGGTTACATGATTGGCTATTTACAAATCAAGGGGTTACATGATTGGCTATTTACAAATCACGGGGTTACATGATTGGCTATTTACAAATCACGGGGTTACATGATTGGCTATTTACAAATAACGGGGTTACTTGATAGGCTATTTACAAATCACGGGGTTACATGATTGGCTATTTATTAATCACGGGGTTTCATGATTGGCTATTTATAAATCACGGGGTTACATGATTGGCTATTTACAAATCACGGGGTTACATGATTGGCTATTTACAAATCACGGGGTTACATGATTGGCTATTTACAAATCACGGGGTTACATGATTGGCTATTTACAAATCACGGGGTTACATGATTGGCTATTTATAAATCACGGGGTTACATGATTCGCTATTTACAAATCACGGAGTTACATGATTGGCTATTTACAAATCACGGAGTTACATGATTGGCTATTTACAAATCACAGAGTTACATGATTGGCTATTTACAAATCACCGGGTTACATGATTGGCTATTTACAAATCACGGGGTTACATGATTGGCTATTTACAAATCACGGGGTTACATGATTGGCTATTTACAAATCACGGGGTTACATGATTGGCTATTTACAAATCACGGGGTTACATGATTGGCTATTTACAAATCACGGGGTTACATGATTGGCTATCTACAAATCACGGGGTTACATGATTGGCTATTTACAAATCACGGGGTTACATGATTGGCTATTTACAAATCACGGGGTTACATGATTGGCTATTTACAAATCACATAGTTACATGATTGGCTATTTACAAATCACGGGGTTACATGATTGGCTATTTACAAATCACGGGGTTACATGATTGGCTATTTACAAATCACGGGGTTATATGATTGGCTATTTACAAATCACGGGGTTACATGATTGGCTATTTATAAATCAAGGGGTTACATGATTGGCTATTTACAAATCACGGGGTTACATGATTGGCTATTTATAAATCAAGGGGTTACATGATTGGCTATTTATAAATCAAGGGGTTACATGATTGGCTATTTACAAATCACATAGTTACATGATTGGCTATTTACAAATCACAGGGTTACATGATTGGCTATTTACAAATCACAGGGTTACATGATTGGCTATTTACAAATCACAGGGTTACATGATTGGCTATTTACAAATCACATTTACATGATTGGCTATTTAAAAATCACGGGGTTACATGATTGGCTATTTACAAATCAAGGGGTTACATGTTTGGCTATTTACAAATCACGGGGTTACATGATTGGCTATTTACAAATCACGGGGTTACATGATTGGCTATTTACAAATCAAGGGGTTACATGATTGGCTATTTATAAATCAGGGGATTACATGATTGGCTATTTACAAATCACGGGGTTACATGATTGGCTATGTACAAATCACGGGGTTACATGATTGGCTATGTACAAATCACGGGGTTACATGATTGGCTATTTACAAATCACGGGGTTACATGATTGGCTATTTACAAATCAAGGGGTTACATGATTGGCTATTTACAAATCACGGGGTTACATGATTGGCTATTTAAAAATCACGGGGTTACATGATTGGCTTTTTAAAAATCACGGGGTTACATGATTGGCTATTTAAAAATCACGGAGTTACATGATTGGCTATTTACAAATCACGGGGTTACATGATTGGCTATTTAAAAATCACGGGGTTACATGATTGGCTATTTACAAATCACGGGATTACATGATTGGCTATTTATAAATCAAGGGGTTACATGATTGGCTATTTACAAATCACAGTTACATGATTGGCTATTTACAAATCACGGGGTTACATGATTGGCTATTTACAAATCAAGGGGTTACATGATTGGCTATCTACAAATCACGGGGTTACATGATTGGCTATTTACAAATCACGGGATTACATGATTGGCTATTTATAAATCAAGGGGTTACATGATTGGCTATTTACAAATCACAGTTACATGATTGGCTATTTACAAATCACGGGGTTACATGATTGGCTATTTACAAATCACGGGGTTACATGATTGGCTATTTACAAATCACAGTTACATGATTGGCTATTTACAAATCACGGAGTTACATGATTGGCTATTTACAAATCACAGTTACATGATTGGCTATTTACAAATCACAGTTACATGATTGGCTATTTACAAATCACAATTACATGATTGGCTATTTACAAATCACGGGGTTACATGATTGGCTATTTACAAATCACGGAGTTACATGATTGGCTATTTACAAATCACAGTTACATGATTGGCTATTTACAAATCACGGGGTTACATGATTGGCTATTTACAAATCACGGGGTTACATGATTGACTATGTACAAATCACGGGGTTACATGATTGGCTATTTACAAATCACGGGGTTACATGATTGGCTATTTACAAATCACGGGATTACATGATTGGCTACTTAAAAATCACAGGGTTACATGATTGGCTATTTACAAATCACGGGGTTACATGATTGGCTTTTTAAAAATCACGGGGTTACATGATTGGCTATTTACAAATCACGGGGTTACATGATTGGCTATTTACAAATCACAATTACATGATTGGCTATTTACAAATCACAATTACATGATTGGCTATTTACAAATCACGGGGTTACATGATTGGCTATTTACAAATCACGGGGTTACATGATTGGCTATTTACAAATCACGGGGTTACATGATTGGCTATTTATAAATCAAGGGGTTACATGATTGGCTATTTACAAATCACGGGGTTACGTGATTGGCTATTTACAAATCACGGGGTTACATGATTGGCTATTTATAAATCAAGGGGTTACATGATTGGCTATTTACAAATCACGGGGTTACATGATTGGCTATTTATAAATCACGGGGTTACATGATTGGCTATTTACAAATCAAGGGGTTACATGATTGGCTATTTACAAATCACGGGGTTACATGATTGGCTATTTACAAATCAAGGGGTTACATGATTGGCTATTTACAAATCACGGGGTTACATGATTGGCTATTTACAAATCACGGGGTTACATGATTGGCTATTTACAAATAACGGGGTTACTTGATAGGCTATTTACAAATCACGGGGTTACATGATTGGCTATTTATTAATCACGGGGTTTCATGATTGGCTATTTATAAATCACGGGGTTACATGATTGGCTATTTACAAATCACGGGGTTACATGATTGGCTATTTACAAATCACGGGGTTACATGATTGGCTATTTACAAATCACGGGGTTACATGATTGGCTATTTACAAATCACGGGGTTACATGATTGGCTATTTATAAATCACGGGGTTACATGATTGGCTATTTACAAATCACAGGGTTACATGATTGGCTATTTACAAATCACGGGGTTACATGATTGGCTATTTACAAATCACGGGGTTACATGATTGGCTATTTACAAATCACGGAGTTACATGATTGGCTATTTACAAATCACAGTTACATGATTGGCTATTTACAAATCACGGGGTTACATGATTGGCTATTTACAAATCACGGGGTTACATGATTGGCTATTTACAAATCACGGGGTTACATGATTGGCTATGTACAAATAGCGGGGTTACATGATTGGCTATTTACAAATCACAGTTACATGATTGGCTATTTACAAATCACGGGGTTACATGATTGGCTATTTACAAATCACGGGGTTACATGAGTGGCTATTTACAAATCACGGGGTTACATGATTGGCTATTTACAAATCACGGGGTTACATGATTGGCTATTTACAAATCACGGGGTTACATGATTGGCTATTTACAAATCACAGTTACATGATTGGCTATTTACAAATCACGGGGTTACATGATTGGCTATTTACAAATCACGGGTTTACATGATTGGCTATTTACAAATCACGGGGTTAAATGATTGGCTATTTACAAATCACGGGGTTACAATATTGGCTATTTAAAAATCACGGGGTTACATGATTGGCTATTTACAAATCACGGGGTTACATGATTGGCTATTTACAAATCACGGGGTTACATGAGTGGCTATTTACAAATCACGGGGTTACATGATTGGCTATTTACAAATCACGGGGTTACATGATTGGCTATTTACAAATCACGGAGTTACATGATTGGCTATTTACAAATCACGGGGTTACATGATTGGCTATTTACAAATCACGGGGTTACATGATTGGCTATTTACAAATCACAGTTACATGATTGGCTATTTACAAATCACGGGGTGACATGATTGGCTATTTACAAATCACGGGGTTACATGATTGGCTATTTACAAATCACGGGGTTACATGATTGGCTATTTACAAATCACGGGGTTACATGATTGGCTATTTACAAATCACGGGGTTACATGATTGGGTATTTATTAATCACGGGGTTTCATGATTGGCTATTTATAAATCACGGGGTTACATGATTGGCTATTTATAAATCACAGTTACATGATTGGCTATTTACAAATCACGGGGTTACATGATTGGCTATTTACAAATCTCGGGATTACATGATTGGCTATTTACAAATCTCGGGGTTACATGATTGGCTATTTACAAATCACAGTTACATGATTGGCTATTTACAAATCAAGGGGTTACATGATTGGCTATTTACAAATCACGGGGTTACATGATTGGCTATTTACAAATCACGGGGTTACATGATTGGCTATTTACAAATAACGGGGTTACTTGATAGGCTATTTACAAATCACGGGGTTACATGATTGGCTATTTATTAATCACGGGGTTTCATGATTGGCTATTTATAAATCACGGGGTTACATGATTGGCTATTTACAAATCACGGGGTTACATGATTGGCTATTTACAAATCACGGGGTTACATGATTGGCTATTTACAAATCACGGGGTTACATGATTGGCTATTTATAAATCACGGGGTTACATGATTCGCTATTTACAAATCACGGAGTTACATGATTGGCTATTTACAAATCACGGAGTTACATGATTGGCTATTTACAAATCACAGAGTTACATGATTGGCTATTTACAAATCACCGGGTTACATGATTGGCTATTTACAAATCACGGGGTTACATGATTGGCTATTTACAAATCACGGGGTTACATGATTGGCTATTTACAAATCACGGGGTTACATGATTGGCTATTTACAAATCACGGGGTTACATGATTGGCTATCTACAAATCACGGGGTTACATGATTGGCTATTTACAAATCACGGGGTTACATGATTGGCTATTTACAAATCACGGGGTTACATGATTTTCTATTTACAAATCACATAGTTACATGATTGGCTATTTACAAATCACGGGGTTACATGATTGGCTATTTACAAATCACGGGGTTACATGATTGGCTATTTACAAATCACGGGGTTACATGATTGGCTATTTACAAATCACGGGGTTACATGATTGGCTATTTATAAATCAAGGGGTTACATGATTGGCTATTTACAAATCACGGGGTTACATGATTGGCTATTTATAAATCAAGGGGTTACATGATTGGCTATTTACAAATCACGGGGTTACATGATTGGCTATTTATAAATCAAGGGGTTACATGATTGGCTATTTACAAATCACATAGTTACATGATTGGCTATTTACAAATCACGGAGTTACATGATTGGCTATTTACAAATCACAGGGTTACATGATTGGCTATTTACAAATCACATTTACATGATTGGCTATTTAAAAATCACGGGGTTACATGATTGGCTATTTACAAATCAAGGGGTTACATGTTTGGCTATTTACAAATCACGGGGTTACATGATTGGCTATTTACAAATCACGGGGTTACATGATTGGCTATTTACAAATCACAGTTACATGATTGGCTATTTATAAATCACGGGGTTACATGATTGGCTATTTACAAATCAAGGGGTTACATGATTGGCTATTTATAAATCAGGGGATTACATGATTGGCTATTTACAAATCACGGGGTTACATGATTGGCTATTTATAAATCAAGGGGTTACATGATTGGCTATTTACAAATCACGGGGTTACATGATTGGCTATTTACAAATCACGGGGTTACATGATTGGCTATTTACAAATCACGGGGTTACATGATTGGCTATTTATAAATCAAGGGGTTACATGATTGGCTATTTACAAATCACGGGGTTACATGATTGGCTATTTACAAATCACGGGGTTACATGATTGGCTATTTATAAATCAAGGGGTTACATGATTGGCTATTTACAAATCACGGGGTTACATGATTGGCTATTTATAAATCACGGGGTTACATGATTGGCTATTTACAAATCAAGGGGTTACATGATTGGCTATTTACAAATCACGGGGTTACATGATTGGCTATTTACAAATCAAGGGGTTACATGATTGGCTATTTACAAATCACGGGGTTACATGATTGGCTATTTACAAATCACGGGGTTACATGATTGGCTATTTACAAATAACGGGGTTACTTGATAGGCTATTTACAAATCACGGGGTTACATGATTGGCTATTTATTAATCACGGGGTTTCATGATTGGCTATTTATAAATCACGGGGTTACATGATTGGCTATTTACAAATCACGGGGTTACATGATTGGCTATTTACAAATCACGGGGTTACATGATTGGCTATGTACATATGACGGGGTTACATGATTGGCTATTTACAAATCACGGGGTTACATGATTGGCTATTTATAAATCACGGGGTTACATGATTGGCTATTTACAAATCACAGGGTTACATGATTGGCTATTTACAAATCACGGGGTTACATGATTGGCTATTTACAAATCACGGGGTTACATGATTGGCTATTTACAAATCACGGAGTTACATGATTGGCTATTTACAAATCACAGTTACATGATTGGCTATTTACAAATCACGGGGTTACATGATTGGCTATTTACAAATCACGGGGTTACATGATTGGCTATTTACAAATCACGGGGTTACATGATTGGCTATGTACAAATAGCGGGGTTACATGATTGGCTATTTACAAATCACAGTTACATGATTGGCTATTTACAAATAACGGGGTTACATGATTGGCTATTTACAAATCACGGGGTTACATGATTGGCTATTTACAAATCACGGGGTTACATGATTGGCTATTTACAAATCACGGGGTTACATGATTGGCTATTTACAAATCACGGGGTTACATGAGTGGCTATTTACAAATCACGGGGTTACATGATTGGCTATTTACAAATCACGGGGTTACATGATTGGCTATTTACAAATCACGGGGTTACATGATTGGCTATTTACAAATCACAGTTACATGATTGGCTATTTACAAATCACGGGGTTACATGATTGGCTATTTACAAATCACGGGTTTACATGATTGGCTATTTACAAATCACGGGGTTAAATGATTGGCTATTTACAAATCACGGGGTTACAATATTGGCTATTTAAAAATCACGGGGTTACATGATTGGCTATTTACAAATCACGGGGTTACATGATTGGCTATTTACAAATCACGGGGTTACATGAGTGGCTATTTACAAATCACGGGGTTACATGATTGGCTATTTACAAATCACGGGGTTACATGATTGGCTATTTACAAATCACGGAGTTACATGATTGGCTATTTACAAATCACGGGGTTACATGATTGGCTATTTACAAATCACGGGGTTACATGATTGGCTATTTACAAATCACAGTTACATGATTGGCTATTTACAAATCACGGGGTGACATGATTGGCTATTTACAAATCACGGGGTTACATGATTGGCTATTTACAAATCACGGGGTTACATGATTGGCTATTTACAAATCACGGGGTTACATGATTGGCTATTTACAAATCACGGGGTTACATGATTGGCTATTTACAAATCACGGGGTTACATGATTGGGTATTTATTAATCACGGGGTTTCATGATTGGCTATTTATAAATCACGGGGTTACATGATTGGCTATTTATAAATCACAGTTACATGATTGGCTATTTACAAATCACGGGGTTACATGATTGGCTATTTACAAATCTCGGGATTACATGATTGGCTATTTACAAATAACGGGATTACATGATTGGCTATTTACAAATCACAGTTACATGATTGGCTATTTACAAATCAAGGGGTTACATGATTGGCTATTTACAAATCACGGGGTTACATGATTGGCTATTTACAAATCACGGGGTTACATGATTGGCTATTTACAAATAACGGGGTTACTTGATAGGCTATTTACAAATCACGGGGTTACATGATTGGCTATTTATTAATCACGGGGTTTCATGATTGGCTATTTATAAATCACGGGGTTACATGATTGGCTATTTACAAATCACGGGGTTACATGATTGGCTATTTACAAATCACGGGGTTACATGATTGGCTATTTACAAATCACGGGGTTACATGATTGGCTATTTACAAATCACGGGGTTACATGATTGGCTATTTACAAATCACGGGGTTACATGATTGGCTATTTATAAATCACGGGGTTACATGATTCGCTATTTACAAATCACGGAGTTACATGATTGGCTATTTACAAATCACGGAGTTACATGATTGGCTATTTACAAATCACAGAGTTACATGATTGGCTATTTACAAATCACCGGGTTACATGATTGGCTATTTACAAATCACGGGGTTACATGATTGGCTATTTACAAATCACGGGGTTACATGATTGGCTATTTACAAATCACGGGGTTACATGATTGGCTATTTACAAATCACGGGGTTACATGATTGGCTATTTACAAATCACGGGGTTACATGATTGGCTATCTACAAATCACGGGGTTACATGATTGGCTATCTACAAATCACGGGGTTACATGATTGGCTATTTACAAATCACGGGGTTACATGATTGGCTATTTACAAATCACGGGGTTACATGATTGGCTATTTACAAATCACATAGTTACATGATTGGCTATTTACAAATCACGGGGTTACATGATTGGCTATTTACAAATCACGGGGTTACATGATTGGCTATTTACAAATCACGGGGTTATATGATTGGCTATTTACAAATCACGGGGTTACATGATTGGCTATTTATAAATCAAGGGGTTACATGATTGGCTATTTACAAATCACGGGGTTACATGATTGGCTATTTATAAATCAAGGGGTTACATGATTGGCTATTTACAAATCACGGGGTTACATGATTGGCTATTTATAAATCAAGGGGTTACATGATTGGCTATTTACAAATCACATAGTTACATGATTGGCTATTTACAAATCACGGGGTTACATGATTGGCTATTTACAAATCACAGGGTTACATGATTGGCTATTTACAAATCACATTTACATGATTGGCTATTTAAAAATCACGGGGTTACATGATTGGCTATTTACAAATCAAGGGGTTACATGTTTGGCTATTTACAAATCACGGGGTTACATGATTGGCTATTTACAAATCACGGGGTTACATGATTGGCTATTTACAAATCACAGTTACATGATTGGCTATTTATAAATCACGGGGTTACATGATTGGCTATTTACAAATCAAGGGGTTACATGATTGGCTATTTATAAATCAGGGGATTACATGATTGGCTATTTACAAATCACGGGGTTACATGATTGGCTATTTATAAATCAAGGGGTTACATGATTGGCTATTTACAAATCACGGGGTTACATGATTGGCTATTTATAAATCAAGGGGTTACATGATTGGCTATTTACAAATCACGGGGTTACATGATTGGCTATTTATAAATCAAGGGGTTACATGATTGGCTATTTACAAATCACATAGTTACATGATTGGCTATTTACAAATCACGGGGTTACATGATTGGCTATTTACAAATCACAGGGTTACATGATTGGCTATTTACAAATCACATTTACATGATTGGCTATTTAAAAATCACGGGGTTACATGATTGGCTATTTACAAATCAAGGGGTTACATGATTGGCTATTTACAAATCACAGTTACATGATTGGCTATGTACAAATCACGGGGTTACATGATTGGCTATGTACAAATCACGGGGTTACATGATTGGCTATTTACAGATCACAGGGTTATATGATTGGCTATTTACAAATCACGGGGTTACATGATTGGCTATTTACAAATCACGGGGTTACATGATTGGCAATTTACAAATCACGGGATTACATGATTGGCTATTTACAAATCACAGGGTTACATGATTGGCTATTTACAGATCACAGTTACATGATTGGCTATTTACAGATCAAATTTACATGATTGGCTATTTACAAATCACGGGGTTACATGATTGGCTATTTACAAATCACGGGGTTACATGATTGGCTATTTACAAATCACGGGGTTACATGATTGGCTATTTACAAATCACGGGGTTACATGATTGGCTATTTACAAATCACGGGGTTACATGATTGGCTATTTACAAATCACGGGGTTACATGATTGGCTATTTACAAATCACGGGGTTACATGATTGGCTATTTACAAATCACGGGGTTACATGATTGGTTATTTACAAATCAAGGGGTTACATGATTGGGTATTTACAAATCACGGGGTTACATGATTGGCTATTTCCAAATCACGGGGTTACATGATTGGCTATTTACAAATCAAGGGGTTACATGATTGGCTATTTACAAATCAATGGGTTACATGATTGGCTATTTCCAAATCACGGGGTTACATGATTGGCTATTTACAAATCAAGGGGTTACATGATTGGCTATTTACAAATCACAGGGTTACATGATTGGCTATTTACAGATCAAATTTACATGATTGGCTATTTACAAATCACAGGGTCACATGATTGGCTATTTACAAATCACGGGGTTACATGATTGGCTATTTACAAATCACGGGGTTACATGATTGGCTATTTACAAATCACGGGGTTACATGATTGGCTATTTACAAATCACGGGGTGACATGATTGGCTATTTACAAATCACGGGGTTACATGATTGGCTATTTACAAATCACGGGATTACATGATTGGCTATTTACAAATCACGGGGTTACATGATTGGCAATTTAAAAATCACGGGATTACATGATTGGCTATTTACAAATCACGGGGTTACATGATTGGCTATTTATAAATCACGGGGTTACATGATTGGCTATTTACAAATCACGGGGTTACATGATTGGCTATTTACAAATCACAGTTACATGATTGGCTATTTACAAATCACGGGGTTACATGATTGGCTATTTATAAATCACGGGGTTACATGATTGGCTATTTACAAATCACGGGGTTACATGATTGGCTATTTACAAATCACGGGGTTACATGATTGGCTATTTACAAATCACGGGATTACATGATTGGCTATTTACAAATCACGGGGTTACATGATTGGCAATTTAAAAATCACGGGATTACATGATTGGCTATTTACAAATCACGGGGTTACATGATTGGCTATTTATAAATCACGGGGTTACATGATTGGCTATTTACAAATCACGGGGTTACATGATTGGCTATTTACAAATCACAGTTACATGATTGGCTATTTACAAATCACGGGGTTACATGATTGGCTATTTATAAATCACGGGGTTACATGATTGGCTATTTATTAATCACAGGGTTACATGATTGGCTATTTACAAATCACGGGGTTACATGATTGGCTATTTACAAATCACGGGGTTACATGATTGGCTATTTACAAATCAATGGGTTACATGATTGGCTATTTACAGATCAAATTTACATGATTGGCTATTTACAAATCACGGGGTTACATGATTGGCTATTTACAAATCACGGGGTTACATGATTGGCTATTTATAAATCACGGGGTTACATGATTGGCTATTTACAGATCAAATTTACATGATTGGCTATTTACAAATCACGGGGTTACATGATTGGCTATTTACAAATCACGGGGTTACATGATTGGCTATTTATAAATCACGGGGTTACATGATTGGCTATTTACAGATCAAATTTACATGATTGGCTATTTACAAATCACAGGGTTACATGATTGGCTATTTACAAATCAATGGGTTACATGATTGGCTATTTACAGATCAAATTTACATGATTGGCTATTTACAAATCACGGGGTTACATGATTGGCTATTTACAAATCACGGGGTTACATGATTGGCTATTTATAAATCACGGGGTTACATGATTGGCTATTTACAGATCAAATTTACATGATTGGCTATTTACAAATCACGGGGTTACATGATTGGCTATTTACAAATCACGGGGTTACATGATTGGCTATTTACAAATCACGGGGTTACATGATTGGCTATTTACAAATCACGGGGTTACATGATTGGCTATTTACAAATCACGGGGTTACATGATTGGCTATTTATAAATCACGGGGTTACATGATTGGCTATTTACAGATCAAATTTACATGATTGGCTATTTACAAATCACGGGGTTACATGATTGGCTATTTACAAATCACGGGGTTACATGATTGGCTATTTACAAATCACGGGGTTACATGATTGGCTATTTACAAATCACGGGGTTACATGATTGGCTATTTACAAATCACGGGGTTACATGATTGGCTATTTACAAATCACGGGGTTACATGATTGGCTATTTACAAATCACGGGGTTACATGATTGGCTATTTACAAATCACGGGGTTACATGATTGGCTATTTACAAATCACAGTTACATGATTGGCTATTTACAAATCACGGGGTTACATGATTGGCTATTTACATATCACGGGGTTACATGATTGGCTATTTACAAATCACGGGGTTACATGATTGGCTATTTACAAATCACGGGGTTACATGATTGGCTATTTACAAATCACAGTTACATGATTGGCTATTTACAAATCACGGGGTTACATGATTGGCTATTTACATATCACGGGGTTACATGATTGGCTATTTACAAATCACGGGGTTACATGATTGGCTATTTACAAATCACGGGGTTACATGATTGGCTATTTACAAATCACAGTTACATGATTGGCAATTTAAAAATCACGGGGTTACATGATTGGCTATTTACAAATCACGGGATTACATGATTGGCTATTTACAAATCACGGGGTTACATGATTGGCTATTTACAAATCACCGGGTTACATGATTGGCTATTTACAAATCACGGGGTTACATGATTGGTTATTTACAAATCACGGGGTTACATGATTGGTTATTTACAAATCACGGGGTTACATGATTGGCTATTTACAAATCAAGGGGTTACATGATTGGCTATTTACAAATCACAGGGTTACATGATTGGCTATTTACAGATCACAGTTACATGATTGGCTATTTGCAAATCACGGGGTTACATGATTGGCTATTTACAAATCACGGGGTTACATGATTGGCTATTTACAAATCACGGGGTTACATGATTGGCTATTTAAAAATCACGGGATTACATGATTGGCTATTTACAAATCACGGGGTTACATGATTGGCTATTTACAAATCACAGTTACATGATTGGCTATTTACAAATCACGGGGTTACATGATTGGCTATTTACAAATCACGGGGTTACATGATTGGCTATTTACAAATCACGGGGTTACATGATTGGTTATTTACAAATCAAGGGGTTACATGATTGGGTATTTACAAATCACGGGGTTACATGATTGGCTATTTACAAATCACGGGGTTACATGATTGGCTATTTACAAATCACGGGGTTACATGATTGGCTATTTACAAATCACAGTTACATGATTGGCTATTTACAAATCACGGGGTTACATGATTGGCTATTTACAAATCACGGGGTTACATGATTGGCTATTTACAAATCACGGGGTTACATGATTGGTTATTTACAAATCAAGGGGTTACATGATTGGCTATTTACAAATCACGGGGTTACATGATTGGCTATTTACAAATCACGGGATTACATGATTGGCTATTTACAAATCACGGGGTTACATGATTGGCTATTTACAAATCACAGTTACATGATTGGCAATTTAAAAATCACGGGATTACATGATTGGCTATTTACAAATCACGGGGTTACATGATTGGCTATTTATAAATCACGGGGTTACATGATTGGCTATTTACAAATCACGGGGTTACATGATTGGCTATTTACAAATCACGGGGTTACATGATTGGATATTTACAAATCACAGTTACATGATTGGCAATTTACAAATCAAGGGGTTACATGATTGGCTATTTACAAATCACAGTTACATGATTGGCTATTTACAAATCACGGGGTTACATGATTGGATATTTACAAATCACAGTTACATGATTGGCTATTTACAAATCACAGAGTTACATGATTGGCTATTTACAGATCAAATTTACATGATTGGCTATTTACAAATCACGGGGTTACATGATTGGCTATTTACAAATCACGGGGTTACATGATTGGCTATTTACAAATCACGGGGTGACATGATTGGCTATTTACAAATCACGTGGTTACATGATTGGATATTTACAAATCACGGGATTACATGATTGGCCATTTACAAATCACGGGGTTACATGATTGGCTATTTACAAATCACGGGATTACATGATTGGCTATTTACAAATCACAGGGTTACATGATTGGCTATTTACAAATCACAGTTACATGATTGGCTATTTACAAATCACGGGGTTACATGATTGGCTATTTACAAATCACGGGCTTACATGATTGGCTATTTACAAATCACAGTTACATGATTGGCTATTTACAAATCACAGGGTTACATGATTGGCTATTTACAAATCACGGGGTTACATGATTGGCTATTTAAAAATCACGGGGTTACATGATTGGCTATTTACAAATCACAGTTACATGATTGGCTATTTACAAATCACGGGGTTACATGATTGGCTATTTACAAATCACGGGGTTACATGATTGGCTATGTATAAATCACGGGGTTACATGATTGGCTATTTACAAATCTCAGGGTTACATGATTGGCTATTTACAAATCACGGGGTTACATGATTGGCTATTTACAAATAACGGGGTTACATGATTGGCTATTTACAAATCACGGGGTTACATGATTGGCTATGTATAAATCACGGGGTTACATGATTGGCTATTTACAAATCACGGGGTTACATGATTGGCTATTTACAAATCACGGGGTTACATGATTGGCTATTTACAAATCACGGGGTTACATGATTGGCTATTTACAAATCACAGTTACATGATTGGCTATTTACAAATCACGGGGTTACATGATTGGCTATTTACAAATCACGGGGTTACATGATTGGCTATTTACAAATCACAGGGTTACATGATTGGCTATTTACAAATCACGGGGTTACATGATTGGCTATTTACAAATCACGGGGTTACATGATTGGCTATTTACAAATCACAGGGTTACATGATTGGCTATTTACAAATCACGGGGTTACATGATTGGCTATTTACAAATCACGGGGTTACATGATTGGCTATTTACAAATCACGGGGTTACATGATTGGCTATTTACAAATCAATGGGTTACATGATTGGCTATTTACAAATCACGGGGTTACATGATTGGCTATTTACAAATCACAGTTACATGATTGGCTATTTACAAATCACGGGGTTACATGATTGGCTATTTACAAATCACGGGGTTACATGATTGGCTATTTACAAATCACAGTTACATGATTGGCTATTTACAAATCACGGGGTTACATAATTGGCTATTTACAAATCACAGGGTTACATGATTGGCTTTTTACAAATCACGGGGTTACATGATTGGCTATTTACAGATCACAGTTACATGATTGGCTATTTACAAATCACGGGGTTACATGATTGGCTATTTACAAATCACAGTTACATGATTGGCTATTTACAAATCACGGGGTTACATGATTGGCTATTTACAAATCACAGGGTTACATGATTGGCTATTTACAAATCACGGGGTTACATGATTGGCTATTTACAAATCACAGTTACATGATTGGCTATTTACAAATCACGGGGTTACATGATTGGCTATTTACAAATCACAGTTACATGATTGGCTATTTACAAATCACGGGGTTACATGATTGGCTATTTACAAATCACAGGGTTACATGATTGGCTATTTACAAATCACGGGGTTACATGATTGGCTATTTACAAATCACGGGGTTACATGATTGGCTATTTACAAATCACATAGTTACATGATTGGCTATTTATAAATCACGGGGTTACATGATTGGCTATTTACAAATCACGGGGTTACATGATTGGCTATTTACAAATCACGGGGTTACATGATTGGCTATTTACAAATCACAGGGTTACATGATTGGCTATTTACAAATCACGGGGTTACATGATTGGCTATTTACAAATCACGGGGTTACATGATTGGCTATTTACAAATCACGGGGTTACATGATTGGCTATTTACAAATCACGGGGTTACATGATTGGCTATTTACAAATCACGGGGTTACATGATTGGCTATGTATAAATCACGGGGTTACATGATTGGCTATTTACAAATCTCAGGGTTACATGATTGGCTATTTACAAATCACGGGGTTACATGATTGGCTATTTACAAATAACGGGGTTACATGATTGGCTATTTACAAATCACGGGGTTACATGATTGGCTATGTATAAATCACGGGGTTACATGATTGGCTATTTACAAATCACGGGGTTACATGATTGGCTATTTACAAATCACGGGGTTACATGATTGGCTATTTACAAATCACGGGGTTACATGATTGGCTATTTACAAATCACAGTTACATGATTGGCTATTTACAAATCACGGGGTTACATGATTGGCTATTTACAAATCACGGGGTTACATGATTGGCTATTTACAAATCACAGGGTTACATGATTGGCTATTTACAAATCACGGGGTTACATGATTGGCTTTTTACAAATCACGGGGTTACATGATTGGCTATTTACAAATCACAGGGTTACATGATTGGCTATTTACAAATCACGGGGTTACATGATTGGCTTTTTACAAATCACGGGGTTACATGATTGGCTATTTACAAATCACGGGGTTACATGATTGGCTATTTACAAATCACAGGGTTACATGATTGGCTATTTACAAATCACAGTTACATGATTGGCTATTTACAAATCACGGGGTTACATGATTGGCTATTTACAAATCACAGGGTTACATGATTGGCTATTTACAAATCACGGGGTTACATGATTGGCTATTTACAAATCACGGGGTTACATGATTGGCTATTTACAAATCACAGTTACATGATTGGCTATTTACAAATCACGGGGTTACATGATTGGCTATTTACAAATCACGGGGTTACATGATTGGCTATTTACAAATCACGGGGTTACATGATTGGCTATTTACAAATCACGGGGTTACATGATTGGCTATTTACAAATCACGGGGTTACATGATTGGCTATTTACAAATCACGGGGTTACATGATTGGCTATTTACAAATCACGGGGTTACATGATTGGCTATTTACAAATCACGGGGTTACATGATTGGCTATTTATAAATCACGGGGTTACATGATTGGCTATTTACAAATCACGGGGTTACATGATTGGCTATTTACAAATCACGGGGTTACATGATTGGCTATTTACAAATCACAGGGTTACATGATTGGCTATTTACAAATCACGGGGTTACATGATTGGCTATTTACAAATCACAGTTACATGATTGGCTATTTACAAATCACGGGGTTACATGATTGGCTATTTACAAATCACAGTTACATGATTGGCTATTTGCAAATCACAGTTACATGATTGGCTATTTACAAATCACATAGTTACATGATTGGCTATTTATAAATCACGGGGTTACATGATTGGCTATTTACAAATAACGGGATTACATGATTGGCTATTTACAAATCACAGTTACATGATTGGCTATTTACAAATCACGGGATTACATGATTGGCTATCTACAAATCACGGGGTTACATGATTGGCTATTTACAAATCACGGGGTTACATGATTGGCTATTTACAAATCACGGGGTTACATGATTGGCTATTTACAAATCACAGGGTTACATGATTGGCTATCTACAAATCACGGGGTTACATGATTGGCTATTTATAAATCACAGTTACATGATTGGCTATTTACAAATCACGAGGTTACATGATTGGCTATTTACAAATCACGGGGTTACATGATTGGCTATTTACAAATTACGGGGTTACATGATTGGCTATTTACAAATCACGGGGTTACATGATTGGCTATTTATAAATCACAGTTACATGATTGGCTATTTACAAATCACGGGGTTACATGATTGGCTATTTACAAATCACGGGGTTACATGATTGGCTATTTACAAATTACGGGGTTACATGATTGGCTATTTACAAATCACGGGGTTACATGATTGGCTATTTATAAATCACAGTTACATGATTGGCTATTTACAAATCACGGGGTTACATGATTGGCTATTTACAAGTCACAGTTACATGATTGGCTAATTACAAATCACGGGGTTACATGATTGGCTATTTACAAATCACGGGGTTACATGATTGGCTATTTACAAGTCACAGTTACATGATTGGCTATTTACAAATCACGGGGTTACATGATTGGCTATTTACAAATTACGGGGTTACATGATTGGCTATTTACAAATCACGGGGTTACATGATTGGCTATTTACAAATCACAGGGTTACATGATTGGCTATTTACAAATCACGGGGTTACATGATTGGCTATTTACAAATCACGGGATTACATGATTGGCTATTTACAAATCACAGGGTTACATGATTGGCTATTTACAAATCACAGGGTTACATGATTGGCTATTTACAAATCACGGGGTTACATGATTGGCTATTTACAAATTACGGGGTTACATGATTGGCTATTTACAAATCACGGGATTACATGATTGGCTATTTACAAATCACAGGGTTACATGATTGGCTATTTACAAATCACAGTTACATGATTGGCTATTTACAAATCACGGGATTACATGATTGGCTATTTACAAATCACGGGGTTACATGATTGGCTATTTACAAATCACAGTTACATGATTGGCTATTTACAAATCACGGGGTTACATGATTGGCTATTTACAAATCACGGGGTTACATGATTGGCTATTTACAAATCACAGTTACATGATTGGCTATTTACAAATCACAGGGTTACATGATTGGCTATTTACAAATCACAGGGTTACATGATTGGCTATTTACAAATCACGGAGTTACATGATTGGCTATTTACAAATCACGGTATTACATGATTGGCTATTTCCAAATCACGGGGTTACATGATTGGCTATTTCCAAATCACAGTTACATGATTGGCTATTTACAAATCACGGGGTTACATGATTGGCTATTTACAAATCACGGGGTTACATGATTGGCTATTTACAAATCACGGGGTTACATCATTGGCTATTTATAAATCACGGGGTTACATGATTGGCTATTTACAAATCACGGGGTTACATGATTGGCTATTTATAAATCACAGTTACATGATTGGCTATTTACAAATCACGGGGTTACATGATTGGCTATTTACAAATCACGGGGTTACATGATTGGCTATTTACAAATCACGGGGTTACATGATTGGCTATTTACAAATCACGGGGTTACATGATTGGCTATTTACAAATCACGGGGTTACATGATTGGCTATTTACAAATCACGGGGTTACATGATTGGATATTTACAAATCACGGGGTTACATGATTGGCTATTTACAAATCACGGTATTACATGATTGGCTATTTACAAATCACGGGGTTACATGATTGGCTATTTACAAATCACGGGGTTACATGATTGGCTATTAACAAATCACAAGGTTACATGATTGGCTATTTACAAATCACAGTTACATGATTGGCTATTTACAAATCACGGGATTACATGATTGGCTATTTACAAATAACGGGGTTACATGATTGGCTATTTACAAATCACGGGGTTACATGATTGGCTATTTACAAATCACGGAGTTACATGATTGGCTATTTACAAATCACAGTTACATGATTGGCTATTTACAAATCACGGGGTTACATGATTGGCTTTTTACAAATCAAGGGGTTACATGATTGGCTATTTACAAATCACAGTTACATGATTGGCTATTTACAAATCACGGGGTTACATGATTGGCTATTTACAAATCACGGGGTTACATGATTGGCTATTTACAAATCACAAGGTTACATGATTGGCTATTTACAAATCACAAGGTTACATGATTGGCTATTTACAAATCACAGTTACATGATTGGCTATTTACAAATCACGGGATTACATGATTGGCTATTTACAAATAACGGGGTTACATGATTGGCTATTTACAAATCACGGGGTTACATGATTGGCTTTTTACAAATCACAGTTACATGATTGGCTATTTACAAATCACGGGGTTACATGATTGGCTTTTTACAAATCACGGGGTTACATGATTGGCTATTTACAAATCACGGGGTTACATGATTGGCTATTTACAAATCACGGGGTTACATGATTGGCTTTTTACAAATCACGGGGTTACATGATTGGCTTTTTACAAATCACGGGGTTACATGATTGGCTTTTTACAAATCACGGGGTTACATGATTGGCTATTTACAAATCACAGGGTTACATGATTGGCTATTTACAAATCACGGGGTTACATGATTGGCTATTTACAAATCACGGGGTTACATGATTGCCTATTTACAAATCACGGGGTTACATGATTGGCTATTTACAAATCACTGTTACATGATTGGCTATTTACAAATCACGGGGTTACATGATTGGCTATTTACAAATCACTGTTACATGATTGGCTATTTACAAATCACGGGGTTACATGATTGGCTATTTACAAATCACGGGGTTACATGATTGGCTATTTACAAATCACTGTTACATGATTGGCTATTTACAAATCACGGGGTTACATGATTGGCTATTTAAAAATCACAGTTACATGATTGGCTATTTACAAATCACGGGGTTACATGATTGGCTATTTACAAATCACGGGGTTACATGATTGGCTATTTAAAAATCACGGGGTTACATGATTGGCTATTTAAAAATCACAGTTACATGATTGGCTATTTACAAATCACGGGGTTACATGATTGGCTATTTAAAAATCACAGTTACATGATTGGCTATTTACAAATCACGGGGTTACATGATTGGCTATTTACAAATCACGGGGTTACATGATTGGCTATTTACATATCACGGGTTACATGATTGGCTATTTACAAATCACGGGGTTACATGATTGGCTATTTACAAATCACAGGGTTACATGATTGGCTATTTACAAATCACAGTTACATGATTGGCTATTTACAAATCACGGGGTTACATGATTGGCTATTTACAAATCACGGGGTTACATGATTGGCTATTTACAAATCACGGGGTTACATGATTGGCTATTTACAAATCACAGTTACATGATTGGCTATTTACAAATCACAGTTACATGATTGGCTATTTACAAATCACGGGGTTACATGATTGGCTATGTACAAATCACGGGGTTACATGATTGGCTATTTACAAATCACGGGGTTACATGATTGGCTATTTACAAATCACGGGGTTACATGATTGGCTATTTACAAATCACGGGGTTACATGATTGGCTATTTACAAATCACGGGATTACATGATTGGCTATTTACAAATCACAGTTACATGATTGGCTATTTACAAATCACGGGGTTACATGATTGGCTATTTACAAATCACAGTTACATGATTGGCTATTTACAAATCACGGGGTTACATGATTGGCTATTTACAAATCACAGTTACATAATTGGCTATTTACAAATCACGGGGTTACATGATTGGCTATTTACAAATCACGGGGTTACATGATTGGCTATTTACAAATCACGGGGTTACATGATTGGCTATTTACAAATCACGGGGTTACATGATTGGCTATTTACAAATCACAGTTACATGATTGGCTATTTACAAATCACAGTTACATGATTGGCTATTTACAAATCACGGGGTTACATGATTGGCTATGTACAAATCACGGGGTTACATGATTGGCTATTTACAAATCACGGGGTTACATGATTGGCTATTTACAAATCACGGGGTTACATGATTGGCTATTTACAAATCACGGGGTTACATGATTGGCTATTTACAAATCACGGGATTACATGATTGGCTATTTACAAATCACAGTTACATGATTGGCTATTTACAAATCACGGGGTTACATGATTGGCTATTTACAAATCACAGTTACATGATTGGCTATTTACAAATCACGGGGTTACATGATTGGCTATTTACAAATCACAGTTACATAATTGGCTATTTACAAATCACGGGGTTACATGATTGGCTATTTACAAATCACGGGGTTACATGATTGGCTATTTACAAATCACGGGGTTACATGATTGGCTATTTACAAATCACGGGGTTACATGATTGGCTATTTACAAATCACGGGGTTACATGATTGGCTATGTACATATGACGGGGTTACATGATTGGCTGTGTACATATGACGGGGTTACATGATTGGCTGTGTACATATGACGGGGTTACATGATTGGCTGTGTACATATGACGGGGTTACATGATTGGCTGTGTACATATGACGGGGTTACATGATTGGCTGTGTACATATTACAGGGTACATGCTTCCATATGCACAGTCTGTATAGTTACAGATCTCCTTTCTTCCCTTCTTGCTGATCTTTGTCTTCTCCGTTTTCTCGCCATTTCTTCATTCTAGTCCGAGCCCCTGTAAGAGAAGGATGATATAAGGTCAGTGGGGGATGGGAACATGTCAGGACTATCCCAGTACTCGTCATACATGACCTGCTCCTCCCTGACTTATACCTGAGACACACGGCGCCATTATTAATAGCATCACGCTGGATCCGGAGTGACTCCGTCCTCTCTTCTCTGGATACAGGTCTCTTCTAAGCAAAGTCTTCTAGAGAAGGTCACTGGATTCCACCTAGAATCTGTGATGTCATAGAAGCCTGCTGTTACCAAGCTGTGATGTCACTACCTGCCATAGAACCCCAGTGATGTCATAGAATTCTGTCAGGACACTGCACTGCTTAAAGGGACAGGACTGAGATCTGCTTCTTGGTCTAGAATGTCCTCCAGAACTGAGACATAATGGAATGAGAAGAAGGGAGAAGATGTTCTCAGATTCCTGCTGACAATTTACTAGAATTCTTCTAAATGCAACCGCAAGGCCAAGGAATCCGGGACGTCGTGTCAAAGAAAGAGAAGGAGAACGGCATGACACTGGGGCAGATGGAGGGGGGGAGAACAGCATGACACTGGGGCAGATGGAGGGGAGAGAACAGCATGACACTGGGGCAGATGGAGGGGGAGAACAGCATGACACTGGGGCAGATGGAGGGGGGAGAACAGCATGACACTGGGGCAGATGGAGGGGGGAGAACAGCATGACACTGGGGCAGATGAAGGGGGGAGAGAACAGCATGACACTGGGGCAGATGGAGGGGAGAGAACAGCATGACACTGGGACAGATGGAGGGGGAGAACGGCATGACACTGGGGCAGATGGAGGGGGAGAGAACAGCATGACACTGGGGCAGATGGAGAGGGAGAACAGCATGACACTGGGGCAGATGGAGAGGGAGAACAGCATGACACTGGGGCAGATGGAGGGGGGAGAGAACAGCATGACACTGGGGCAGATGGAGGGGGGGAGAACAGCATGACACTGGGGCAAATGAAGGGGGGAGAACAGCATGACACTGGGGCAGATGAAGGAGGGAGAACGGCATGACACTGGGGCAGATGGAGGGGGGAGAACAGCATGACACTGGGGCAGATGGAGGGGGGAGAACAGCATGACACTGGGGCAGATGGAGGGGGGGAGAACGGCATGACACTGGGGCAGATGGAGGGGAGAGGACAGCATGACACTGGGGCAGATGGAGGGGGGAGAACGGCATGACACTGGGGCAGATGGAGGGGGAGAACAGCATGACACTGGGGCAGATGAAGGGGAGAGAACAGCATGACACTGGACAGATGGAGGGGAGAGAACAGCATGACACTGGGGCAGATGGAGGGGGGAGAACGGCATGACACTGGGGCAGATGGAGGGGAGAACAGCATGACACTGGGGCAGATGGAGGGGAGAGAACAGCATGACACTGGACAGATGGAGGGGGGAGAACAGCATGACACTGGGGCAGATGGAGGGGGGAGAACAGCATGACACTGGGGCAGATGAAGGGGGGGAGAACAGCATGACACTGGGACAGATGGAGGGGAGAGAACAGCATGACACTGGGGCAGATGGAGGGGAGAGAACAGCATGACACTGGGACAGATGGAGGGGGGAGAACAGCATGACACTGGGGCAGATGGAGGGGGGAGAACAGCATGACACTGGGGCAGATGAAGGGGGGAGAACAGCATGACACTGGGACAGATGGAGGGGAGAGAACAGCATGACACTGGGGCAGATGGAGGGGGGAGAACGGCATGACACTGGGGCAGATGGAGGGGGAGAGAACAGCATGACACTGGGGCAGATGGAGGGGAGAGAACAGCATGACACTGGGGCAGATGGAGGGAGAGAACAGCATGACACTGGGGCAGATGGGGGGGGGAGAACAGCATGACACTGGGGCAGATGGAGGGGAGAGAACAGCATGACACTGGAGCAGATGGAGGGGAGAGAACAGCATGACACTGGGGCAGATGGAGGGGGAGAACGGCATGACACTGGGACAGATGGAGGGGAGAGAAGAGCATGACACTGGGGCAGATGGAGGGGGGAGAACGGCATGACACTGGGGCAGATGGAGGGGAGAGAACAGCATGACACTGGGGGCAGATGGAGGAGAGAGAACAGCATGACACTGGGGCAGATGGAGGGAGAGAACAGCATGACACTGGGGAAGATGGAGGGGAGAGAACAGCATGACACTGGGGCAGATGGAGGGGAGAGAACAGCATGACACTGGGGCAGATGGAGGGGGGAGAACAGCATGACACTGGGGCAGATGGAGGGGAGAGAACAGCATGACACTGGGGCAGATGGAGGGGAGAGAACAGCATGACACTGGGGCAGATGGAGGGGGGAGAACAGCATGACACTGGGACAGATGGAGGGGGAGAACGGCATGACACTGGGGCAGATGGAGGGGAGAGAACAGCATGACACTGGAGCAGATGGAGGGGGAGAACGGCATGACACTGGGACAGATGGAGGGGAGAGAAGAGCATGACACTGGGGCAGATGGAGGGGAGAGAACAGCATGACACTGGGGCAGATGGAGGGGGAGAACGGCATGACACTGGGGACAAGATGGAGGGGAGAGAAGAGCATGACACTGGGGCAGATGGAGGGGGGAGAACGGCATGACACTGGGGCAGATGGAGGGGAGAGAACGGCATGACACTGGGGCAGATGGAGGGGAGAGAACAGCATGACACTGGGGCAGATGGAGGGGGAGAACGGCATGACACTGGGACAGATGGAGGGGGAGAGAAGAGCATGACACTGGGGCAGATGGAGGGGGGAGAACGGCATGACACTGGGACAGATGGAGGGGAGAGAAGAGCATGACACTGGGGCAGATGGAGGGGGGGAGAACGGCATGACACTGGGGCAGATGGAGGGGAGAGAACAGCATGACACTGGGGCAGATGGAGGAGAGAGAACAGCATGACACTGGGGCAGATGGAGGGAGAGAACAGCATGACACTGGGGCAGATGGAGGGGAGAGAACAGCATGACACTGGGGCAGATGGAGGGGAGAGAACAGCATGACACTGGGGCAGATGGAGGGGGGAGAACAGCATGACACCTGGGGCAGATGGAGGGGAGAGAACAGCATGACACTGGGGCAGATGGAGGGGAGAGAACAGCATGACACTGGGGCAGATGGAGGGGGGAGAACAGCATGACACTGGGACAGATGGAGGGGGAGAACAGCATGACACTGGGGCAGATGGAGGGGAGAGAACAGCATGACACTGGGGCAGATGGAGGGGGAGAGAATGGCATGACACTGGGGCAGATGGAGGGGGAGAACAGCATGACACTGGGGCAGATGGAGGGGGGAGAACAGCATGACACTGGGGCAGATGGAGGGGAGAGAACAGCATGACACTGGGGGCAGATGGAGGGGGGAGAACAGCATGACACTGGGGCAGATGGAGGGAGAGAACAGCATGACACTGGGGCAGATGGAGGGGGGAGAACAGCATGACACTGGGGCAGATGGAGGGGAAGAGAACAGCATGACACTGGGGCAGATGGAGGGGGGAGAGAACAGCATGACACTGGGGCAGATGGAGGGGAGAGAACAGCATGACACTGGGACAGATGGAGGGGGGAGAGAACAGCATGACACTGGGACAGATGGAGGTGGGGAGAACAGCATGACACTGGGACAGATGGAGGGGGGAGAACAGCATGACACTGGGGCAGATGGAGGGGGAGAGGACAGCATGACACTGGGACAGATGGAGGGGAGAGAACAGCATGACACTGGGGCAGATGGAGGGGGGAGAGAATGGCATGACACTGGGGCAGATGGAATCCGGGACGTCGTGTCAAAGAAAGAAAAACACAATCAAAGGATTTACAAATCCTGTTCCAGCGATGTCCAATGGAATCCACTGCAAAGACCAGAGATTTCATCTTCACACACAGAGATTGGATTGGGTTTTGGGAATATTCCCTCATTCTGAATTTGATGTCTGCAACACGTTTCACTTGCCCTTGTAGATGCAGCAGCGATGGATTCACCGACAATAGTTTTCTGGAGTGTTCTTGAGCCCATGTGGTGATATCCGCTACAGAATGATGTCGGTTCTTAACGCACCTCCCCCCCTCCCCTATCTGAGGAGCTCCATTGCTTGTCAGCCCCTCCCTTCCCCCTGAGAAATGAGCAGATAAGCCCAGTGGCCATAAAAACGCAGTGTCAACAATGAAGTGAATAAAATAAGATAGTGGCCAAACAAAGCCGTTTTGATAAAACAATGTATTTAGGAAAAGTCTCACATCCACATAAACTGATGTGATTAGTACAGGTATGGTGGTGGTCTAAAACAGGGGAAGAGAAGCTATAGTAGGGCAGCAAGTGTAACACAGGGTTAATAAATAGGGATTCACTAATTTTGGTATTCCCTAATCCATTACTTGTTCATATAATGTTAGGGTGACTCTAGGAGCATCATGCAGTGCGTGGGTACAAAAAAAAGGTGAGAATGGGCGGAGTCAACATAGAAGTGCGGGGAGCGAAATGTGCTGTGGCCGGCGTAGCAGACATGTACATAAACACACATGTCATTATACACAGTACATATCTCACATGTTATACATAATACTTACATGGCAAATGTCTATATACACCGACATTACATATACATATATACACACAGCTAGTAAAGCTATCCACATGCACAGCCATTAATACACATCCAGTACCTTATATGATGGGTGTGGTAGAGCAGGCAGTCTCCTGCACACAGTAATATCCCCCATAGTGGCCCCTGCACACAGTAATATCCCCCATAGTGGCCCCTGCACACAGTATTATGTCCCATAGTGGCCCCTGCACACAGTATTATCCCCCATAGTGGTCCCTGCACACAGTAATATCCCCCATAGTGGCCCCTGCACACAGTATTATGTCCCATAGTGGTCCCTGCACACAGTATTATCCCCCATAGTGGCCCCTGCACACAGTATTATATCCCATAGTGGCCCCTGCACACAGTATTATCCCCCATAGTGGCCCCTGCACACAGTATTATGTCCCATAGTGGCCCCTGCACACAGTATTATCCCCCATAGTGGCCCCTGCACACAGTATTATCCCCCATAGTGGCCCCTGCACACAGTAATATCCCCCATAGTGGCCCCTGCACACAGTATTATGTCCCATAGTGGCCCCTGCACACAGTATTATGTCCCATAGTGGCCCCTGCACACAGTATTATCCCCCATAGTGGCCCCTACACACAGTATTATGTCCCATAGTGGCCCCTGCACACAGTATTATGTCCCATAGTGACCCCTGCACACAGTATTATCCCCCATAGTGGCCCCTGCACACAGTAATATCCCCCATAGTGGCCCCTGCACACAGTATTATGTCCCATAGTGGCCCCTGCACACAGTATTATGTCCCATAGTGGCCCCTGCACACAGTATTATCCCCCATAGTGGCCCCTACACACAGTATTATGTCCCATAGTGGCCCCTGCACACAGTATTATGTCCCATAGTGACCCCTGCACACAGTATTATCCCCCATAGTGGCCCCTGCACACAGTAATATCCCCCATAGTGGCCCGTGCACACAGTATTATGTCCCATAGTGGCCCCTGCACACAGTATTATGTCCCATAGTGGCCCCTGCACACAGTATTATCCCCCATAGTGGCCCCTACACACAGTATTATGTCCCATAGTGGCCCCTGCACACAGTATTATCCCCCATAGTGGCCCCTGCACACAGTATTATCCCCCATACTGGCCCCTGCACACAGTATTATCCCCCATACTGGCCCCCTGCACACAGTATTTTGCCCCATAGTGACCCCTGCACACAGTATTATGTCCCATAGTGGCCCCTGCACACAGTATTATGCCCCATAGTGGCCCCTGCACACAGGATTATGTCCCATAGTGGCCCCTGCACACAGTATTAACCCCCATAGTGGCCCCTGCACACAGTATTATGTCCCATAGTGGCCCCTGCACACAGTATTATGTCCCATAGTGGCCCCTGCACACAGTAATATCCCCCATAGTGACCCCTGCACACAGTATTATCCCCCATAGTGGCCCCTGCACACAGTATTATCCCCCATAGTGGCCCCTGCACACAGTATTATGTCCCATAGTGGCCCCTGCACACAGTATTATGTCCCATAGTGGCCCCTGCACACAGTATTATGTCCCATAGTGGCCCCTGCACACAGTATTATGCCCCATAGTGGCCCCTGCACACAGTATTATGTCCCATAGTGGCCCCTGCACACAGTATTATCCCCCATAGTGGCCCCTGCACACAGTATTATCCCCCATAGTGACCCCTGCACACAGTATTATGTCCCATAGTGACCCCTGCACACAGTATTATCCCCCATAGTGGCCCCTGCACACAGTATTATGTCCCATAGTGGCCCCTGCACACAGTATTATGCCCCATAGTGGCCCCTGCACACAGGATTATGTCCCATAGTGGCCCCTGCACACAGTATTATGTCCCATAGTGGCCCCTGCACACAGTAATATCCCCATAGTGGCCCCTGCACACAGTATTATGTCCCATAGTGGCCCCTGCACACAGTATTATCCCCCATAGTGGCCCCTGCACACAGTATTATACCCCATAGTGGCCCCTGCACACAGTATTATCCCCCATAGTGGCCCCTGCACACAGTATTATGCCCCATAGTGGCCCCTGCACACAGTATTATCCCCATAGTGGCCCCTGCACACAGAATTATGTCCCATAGTGGCCCCTGCACACAGTATTATCCCCCATAGTGGCCCCTGCACACAGTATTATGTCCCATAGTGGCCCCTGCACACAGTATTATGTCCCATAGTGACCCCTGCACACAGTATTATGTCCCATAGTGGCCCCTGCACACAGTATTATGTCCCATAGTGGCCACTGCACACAGTATTATGTCCCATAGTGGTCCCTGCACACAGTATTATGTCCCATAGTGGCCACTGCACACAGTATTATGTCCCATAGTGGCCCCTGCACACAGTATTATGTCCCATAGTGACCACTGCACACAGTATTATCCCCCATAGTGACCCCTGCACACAGTATTATGTCCCATAGTGGCCCCTGCACACAGTATTATGTCCCATAGTGGCCCCTGCACACAGTATTATGCCCCATAGTGGCCCCTGCACACAGTATTATGTCCCATAGTGGCCCCTGCACACAGTATTATGTCCCATAGTGGTCCCTGCACACAGTATTATGTCCCATAGTGGCCCCTGCACACAGTATTATGTCCCATAGTGGCTCCTGCACACAGTATTATCCCCATAGTGGTCCCTGCACACAGTAATATCCCCCATAGTGGCCCCTGCACACAGTATTATGTCCCATAGTGGCCCCTGCACACAGTAATATCCCCCATAGTGGCCCCTACACACAGTATTATCCCCCATATTGGCCCCTGCACACAGTAATATCCCCTATAGTGGCCCCTACACACAGTATTATGTCCCATAGTGGCCCCTGCACACAGTATTATGTCCCATAGTGGCCCCTGCACACAGTATTATGTCCCATAGTGGCCCCTGCACACAGTATTATGTCCCATAGTGGCCCCTGCACACAGTATTATGACCCATAGTGGCCCCTGCACACAGTATTATGTCCCATAGTGGCCCCTGCACACAGTATTATGTCCAATAGTGGCCCCTGCACACAGTATTATGTCCCATAGTGGCCCCTGCACACAGTATTATCCCCCATAGTGGCCCCTGCACACAGTATTATCCCCCATAGTGACCCCTGCACACAGTATTATCCCCCATAGTGGTCCCTGCACACAGTATTATCCCCCATAGTGGCCCCTGCACACAGTATTATCCCCCATAGTGGCAGCTACACACAGTATTATGTCCCATAGTGGCCCCTGCACACAGTATTATGTCCCATAGTGGCCCCTGCACACAGTATTATGTCCCATAGTGGCCCCTGCACACAGTATTATGTCCCATAGTGGCCCCTGCACACAGTATTATGTCCCATAGTGGCCCCTGCACACAGTAATATCCCCCATAGTGGCCCCTACACACAGTATTATGTCCCATAGTGGCCCCTGCACACAGTATTATGTCCCATAGTGGCCCCTGCACACAGTAATATCCCCCATAGTGGCCCCTACACACAGTATTATGTCCCATAGTGGCCCCTGCACACAGTATTATGTCCCCTTAGTGGCCCCTGCACACAGTATTATGTCCCTTAGTGGCCCCTACACACAGTATTATGTCCCATAGTGGCCCCTGCACACATTATTATGCCCCATAGTGGCCCCTGCACAAAGTATTATGTCCCATAGTGGCCCCTGCACACAGTATTATGTCCCATAGTGACCCCTGCACACAGTATTATGTCCCATAGTGGCCCCTGCACACAGTATTATGTCCCATAGTGGCCCCTGCACACAGTATTATGTCCCATAGTGACCCCTGCACACAGTATTATGTCCCATAGTGGCCCCTGCACACAGTATTATGTCCCATAGTGGCCCCTGCACACAGTATTATGTCCCATAGTGGCCCCTGCACACAGTATTATGCCCCATAGTGGCCCCTACACACAGTATTATGTCCCAAAGTGGCCCCTGCACACAGTATTATCCCCCATAGTGGCCCCTGCACACAGTATTATCCCCCATAGTGACCCTTGCACACAGTATTATGTCCCATAGTGGCCCCTGCACACAGTATTATGTCCCATAGTGGCCCCTGCACACAGTATTATGTCCCATAGTGGTCCCTGCACACAGTATTATGTCCCATAGTGACCCCTGCACACAGTATTATGTCCCATAGTGGCCCCTGCACACAGTATTATGTCCCATAGTGGCCCCTGCACACAGTATTATGTCCCATAGTGGCCCCTGCGCACAGTATTATGTCCCATAGTGGTCCCTGCACACAGTATTATGTCCCATAGTGGCCCCTGCACACAGTATTATCCCCCATAGTGGCCCCTGCACACAGTATTATCCCCCATAGTGGCCCCTGCACACAGTATTATGTCCCATAGTGGCCCCTGCACACAGTATTATGTCCCATAGTGGCCCCTGCACACAGTATTATATCCCATAGTGGCCCCTGCACACAGTATTATGTCCCATAGTGGCCCCTGCACACAGTATTATCCCCCATAGTGGCCCCTGCACACAGTATTATGTCCCATAGTGACCCCTGCACACAGTATTATGTCCCATAGTGACCCCTGCACACAGTATTATCCCCCATAGTGGCCCCTGCACACAGTATTATGTCCCATAGTGACCCCTGCACACAGTATTATGTCCCATAGTGGCCCCTGCACACAGTATTATCCCCCATAGTGGCCCCTGCACACAGTATTATGTCCCATAGTGACCCCTGCACACAGTATTATGTCCCATAGTGGCCCCTGCACACAGTATTATGTCCCATAGTGGCCCCTGCACACAGTATTATGTCCCATAATGGCCCCTGCACACAGTATTATGTCCCATAGTGACCCATGCACACAGAATTATGTCCCATAGTGGTCCCTGCACACAGTATTATCCCCCATAGTGGCCCCTGCACACAGTATTATGTCCCATAGTGGCCCCTGCACACAGTATTATCCCCCATAGTGGCCCTGCACACAGTATTATGCCCCATAGTGACCTCTGCACACAGTATTATCCCCCATAGTGGCCCCTGCACACAGTATTATGTCCCATAGTGGCCCCTGCACACAGTATTATGTCCCATAGTGGCCCCTGCACACAGTATTATGTCCCATAGTGGCCCCTGCACACAGTATTATGTCCCATAGTGGCCCCTGCACACAGTAATATCCCCCATAGTGGCCCCTACACACAGTATTATGTCCCATAGTGGCCCCTGCACACAGTATTATGTCCCATAGTGACCCCTGCACACAGTATTATGTCCCATAGTGACCCCTGCACACAGTATTATGTCCCATAGTGGCCCCTGCACACAGTATTATCCCCCATAGTGGCCCCTGCACACAGTATTACCCCCCATAGTGGCCCCTGCACACAGTATTATCCCCCATAGTGGCCCCTGCACACAGTATTATGTCCCATAGTGGCCCCTGCACACAGTATTATCCCCCATAGTGGTCCCTGCACACAGTATTATCCCCCATAGTGGCCCCTGCACACAGTATTATGTCCCATAGTGGCTCCTGCACACAGTATTATGTCCCATAGTGGCCCCTGCACACAGTAATATCCCCCATAGTGGCCCCTACACACAGTATTATCCCCCATAGTGGCCCCTGCACACAGTAATATCCCCTATAGTGGCCCCTACACACAGTATTATGTCCCATAGTGGCCCCTGCACACAGTATTATGTCCAATAGTGGCCCCTGCACACAGTATTATGTCCCATAGTGGCCCCTGCACACAGTATTATCCCCCATAGTGGCCCCTGCACACAGTATTATCCCCCATAGTGGCCCCTGCACACAGTATTATGTCCCATAGTGGCCCCTGCACACAGTATTTTCCCCCATAGTGGTCCCTGCACACAGTATTATCCCCCATAGTGGTCCCTGCACACAGTATTATCCCCCATAGTGGCCCCTGCACACAGTATTATCCCCCATAGTGGCCCCTGCACACAGTATTATGTCCCATAGTGGCCCCTGCACACATTATTATGCCCCATAGTGGCCCCTGCACAAAGTATTATGTCCCATAGTGGCCCTTGCACACAGTATTATGTCCCATAGTGACCCCTGCACACAGTATTATGTCCCATAGTGGCCCCTGCACACAGTATTATGTCCCATAGTGGCCCCTGCACACAGTATTATCCCCGATAGTGGCCCCGGCACACAGTATTATGTCCCATAGTGGCCCCTGCACACAGTATTATGTCCCATAGTGGCCCCTGCACACAGTATTATGTCCCATAGTGTCCCCTGCACACAGAATTATGTCCCATAGTGGCCCCTGCACACAGTAATATCCCCCATAGTGGCCCCTACACACAGTATTATGTCCCATAGTGACCCCTGCACACAGTATTATGTCCCATAGTGGCCCCAGCACACAGTATTATGTCCCATAGTGGCCCCTGCACACAGTATTATCCCCCATAGTGACCCCTGCACACAGTATTATGTCCCATAGTGACCACTGCACACAGTATTATGTCCCATAGTGACCCCTGCACACAGTATTATGTCCCATAGTGACCCTGCACACAGTATTATCCCCCATAGTGGCCCCTGCACACAGTATTATGTCCCATAGTGGCCCCTGCACACAGTATTATGTCCCATAGTGGCCCCTGCACACAGTATTATCCCCCATATTGGCCCCTGCACACAGTATTATCCCCCATAGTGACCCCTGCACACAGTATTATGTCCCATAGTGGCCCCTGCACACAGTATTATCCCCCATAGTGACCCTTGCACACAGTATTATGCCCCATAGTGGCCCCTACACACAGTATTATGTCCCATAGTGGCCCCTGCACACAGTATTATCCCCCATAGTGACCCTTGCACACAGTATTATGTCCCATAGTGGCCCCTGCACACAGTATTATGTCCCATAGTGGTCCCTGCACACAGTATTATGTCCCATAGTGACCCCTGCACACAGTATTATGTCCCATAGTGGCCCCTGCACACAGTATTATGTCTCATAGTGGCCCCTGCACACAGTATTATGTCCCATAGTGGCCCCTGCGCACAGTATTATGTCCCATAGTGGTCCCTGCACACAGTATTATGTCCCATAGTGGCCCCTGCACACAGTATTATCCCCCATAGTGGCCCCTGCACACAGTATTATGTCCCATAGTGGCCCCTGCACACAGTATTATGTCCCATAGTGGCCCCTGCACACAGTATTATGTCCCATAGTGGCCCCTGCACACAGTATTATATCCCATAGTGGCCCCTGCACACAGTATTATGTCCCATAGTGGCCCCTGCACACAGTAATATCCCCCATAGTGGCCCCTACACACAGTATTATGTCCCATAGTGACCACTGCACACAGTATTATGTCCCATAGTGGCCCCAGCACACAGTATTTTGTCCCATAGTGGCCCCTGCACACAGTATTATCCCCCATAGTGACCCCTGCACACAGTATTATGTCCCATAGTGGCCCCTGCACACAGTATTATCCCCCATAGTGACCCTTGCACACAGTATTATCCCCCATAGTGACCCCTGCACACAGTATTATGTCCCATAGTGGCCCCTGCACACAGTATTATCCCCCATAGTGACCCTTGCACACAGTATTATGTCCCATAGTGGCCCCTGCACACAGTATTATGTCCCATAGTGGTCCCTGCACACAGTATTATGTCCCATAGTGACCCCTGCACACAGTATTATGTCCCATAGTGGCCCCTGCACACAGTATTATGTCCCATAGTGGCCCCTGCACACAGTATTATGTCCCATAGTGGCCCCTGCGCACAGTATTATCCCCCATAGTGGCCCCTGCACACAGTATTATCCCCCATAGTGGCCCCTGCACACAGTATTATGTCCCATAGTGGTCCCTGCACACAGTATTATGTCCCATAGTGGCCCCTGCACACAGTATTATCCCCCATAGTGGCCCCTGCACACAGTATTATCCCCCATAGTGGCCCCTGCACACAGTATTATGTCCCATAGTGGCCCCTGCACACAGTATTATGTCCCATAGTGGCCCCTGCACACAGTATTATATCCCATAGTGGCCCCTGCACACAGTATTATGTCCCATAGTGGCCCCTGCACACAGTATTATCCCCCATAGTGGCCCCTGCACACAGTATTATGTCCCATAGTGGCCCCTGCACACAGTATTATGTCCCATAGTGGCCCTGCACACAGTATTATGTCCCATAGTGGCCCCTGCACACAGTATTATGTCCCATAGTGGCCCCTGCACACAGTATTATGTCCCATAATGGCCCCTGCACACAGTATTATGTCCCATAGTGGCCCCTGCACACAGTATTATCCCCCATAGTGGCCCCTGCACACAGTATTATGTCCCATAGTGGCCCCTGCACACAGTATTATGTCCCATAATGGCCCCTGCACACAGTATTATGTCCCATAGTGGCCCCTGCACACAGTATTATCCCCCATAGTGGCCCCTGCACACAGTATTATGTCCCATAATGGCCCCTGCACACAGTATTATGTCCCATAGTGACCCCTGCACACAGTATTATGCCCCATAGTGGCCCCTGCACACAGTATTATGTCCCATAGTGGCCCCTGCACACAGTATTATGTCCCATAGTGACCCCTGCACACAGTATTATGTCCCATAGTGGCCCCTGCATACAGTATTATCCCCCATAGTGTCCCCCTGCACACGGTATTATGTCCCATAGTGGCCCCTGCACACAGTATTATCCCCCATAGTGACCCCTGCACACAGTATTATGTCCCATAGTGACCCCTGCACACAGTATTATCCCCCATAGTGGCCCCTGCACACAGTATTATCCCCCATAGTGGGCCCCTGCACACAGTATTATGTCCCATAGTGGCCCCTGCACACAGTATTATCCCCCATAGTGGCCCCTGCACACATTATTATGTCCCATAGTGTCCCCTGCACACAGTATTATGCCCCATAGTGGCCCCTGCACACAGTATTATCCCCCATAGTGGCCCCTACACACAGTATTATGTCCCATAGTGGCCCCTGCACACAGTATTATGTCCCATAGTGGCCCTGCACACAGTAATATCCCCCATAGTGGTCCCTACACACAGTATTATGTCCCATAGTGGCCCCTGCACACAGTATTATGTCCCCATAGTGGCCCCTGCACACAGTATTATCCCCAATAGTGGCCCCTGCACACAGTATTATGTCCCATAGTGGCCCCTGCACACAGTATTATCCCCCATAGTGACCCCTGCACACAGTATTATCCCCCCATAGTGGCCCCTGCACACAGTATTATGTCCCGTAGTGTCCCCTGCACACAGTATTATGCCCCATAGTGGCCCCTGCACACAGTATTATCCCCCATAGTGGCCCCTAAACACAGTATTATGTCCCATAGTGGCCCCTGCACACAGTATTATGTCCCATAGTGGCCCCTGCACACAGTATTATGTCCCATAGTGGCCCCTGCACACAGTAATATCCCCCATAGTGACCCCTGCACACAGTATTATGTCCCATAGTGGCCCCTGCACACAGTATTATGTCCCCATAGTGGCCCCTGCACACAGTATTATGTCCCTTAGTCGCCCCTACACACAGTACTATGTCCCATAGTGGCCCCTGCACACATTATTATGCCCCATAGTGGCCCCTGCACACAGTATTATGTCCCATAGTGGCCCCTGCACACAGTATTATGTCCCATAGTGGCCCCTGCACACAGTATTATCCCCCATAGTGGCCCTGCACACAGTATTATCCCCCATAGTGGCCCCTGCACACAGTATTATGTCCCATAGTGGCCCCTGCACACAGTATTATCCCCCATAGTGGCCCCTGCACACAGTATTATGTCCCATAGTGGCCCCTGCACACAGTATTATGTCCCATAGTGGCCCCTGCACACAGTATTATGTCCCATAGTGGCCCCTGCACACAGTATTATGTCCAATAGTGGCCCCTGCACACAGTATTATGTCCCATAGTGGCCCCTGCACACAGTAATATCCCCCATAGTGGCCCCTACACACAGTATTATGTCCCATAGTGGCCCCTGCACACAGTATTATGTCCCATAGTGACCCCTGCACACAGTATTATGTCCCATAGTGACCCCTGCACACAGTATTATGTCCCATAGTGGCCCCTGCACACAGTATTATGTCCCATAGTGGCCCCTGCACACAGTATTATGTCCCATAGTGGCCCCTGCACACAGTATTATGCCCCATAGTGGCCCCTGCACACAGTATTATGTCCCATAGTGGTCCCTGCACACAGTATTATGTCCCATAGTGGCTCCTGCACACAGTATTATCCCCCATAGTGGTCCCTGCACACAGTAATATCCCCCATAGTGGCCCCTGCACACAGTATTATGTCCCATAGTGGCCCCTGCACACAGTATTATGTCCCATAGTGGCCCCTGCATACAGTAATATCCCCCATAGTGGCCCCTACACACAGTATTATCCCCCATAGTGGCCCCTGCACACAGTATTATGTCCCATAGTGGCCCCTGCACACAGTATTATGTCCCATAGTGGCCCCTGCACACAGTATTATGTCCCATAGTGGCCCCTGCACACAGTATTATGTCCCATAGTGGCCCCTGCACACAGTATTATGTCCCATAGTGGCCCCTGCACACAGTATTATGACCCATAGTGGCCCCTGCACACAGTATTATGTCCCATAGTGGCCCCTGCACACAGTATTATGTCCAATAGTGGCCCCTGCACACAGTATTATGTCCCATAGTGGCCCCTGCACACAGTATTATCCCCCATAGTGGCCCCTGCACACAGTATTATCCCCCATACTGGCCCCTGCACACAGTATTATCACCCATACTGGCCCCTGCACACAGTAATATCCCCCATAGTGACCCCTGCACACAGTATTTTGCCCCATAGTGACCCCTGCACACAGTATTATGTCCCATAGTGGCCCCTGCACACAGTATTATGTACCATAGTGGCCCCTGCACACAGTATTATGTCCCATAGTGGCCCCTGCACACAGTATTATGTCCCATAGTGACCCATGCACACAGTATTATGTCCCATAGTGGTCCCTGCACACAGTATTATCCCCCATAGTGGCCCCTGCACACAGTATTATGTCCCATAGTGGCCCCTGCACACAGTATTATCCCCCATAGTGGCCCTGCACACAGTATTATGCCCCATAGTGACCTCTGCACACAGTATTATCCCCCATAGTGGTCCCTGCACACAGTATTATGTCCCATAGTGGTCCCTGCACACAGTATTATGTCCCATAGTGGTCCCTGCACACAGTATTATACCCCATAGTGGCCCCTGCACACAGTATTATGTCCCATAGTGGCCCCTGCACACAGTATTATGTCCCATAGTGGCCCCTGCACACAGTATTATGTCCCATAGTGGCCCCTGCACACAGTATTATGTCCCATAGTGGCCCCCTGCACACAGTATTATGTCCCATAGTGGCCCCTGCACACAGTATTATGTCCCATAGTGGCCCCTGCACACAGTATTATGTCCCATAGTGACCCCTGCACACAGTATTATGTCCCATAGTGACCCCTGCACACAGTATTATGTCCCATAGTGGCCCCTGCACACAGTATTATGTCCCATAGTGGCCCCTGCACACAGTATTATCCCCCATAGTGGCCCCTGAACACAGTATTATCCCCCATAGTGGCCCCTGCACACAGTATTATGTCCCATAGTGGCCCCTGCACACAGTATTATCCCCCATAGTGGCCCCTGCACACAGTATTATCCCCCATAGTGGCCCCTGCACACAGTATTATGTCCCATAGTGGCTCCTGCACACAGTATTATGTCCCATAGTGGCCCCTGCACACAGTATTATCCCCCATAGTGGTCCCTGCACACAGTAATATCCCCCATAGTGGCCCCTGCACACAGTATTATGTCCCATAGTGGCCCCTGCACACAGTATTATGCCCCATAGTGGCCCCTGCACACAGTATTATGTCCCATAGTGGCCCCTGCACACAGTATTATCCCCCATAGTGGCCCCTGCACACAGTATTATGTCCCATAGTGGCCCCTACACACAGTATTATCCCCCATAGTGGCCCCTGCACACAGTAATATCCCCTATAGTGGCCCCTACACACAGTATTATGTCCCATAGTGGCCCCTGCACACAGTATTATGTCCCATAGTGGCCCCTGCACACAGTATTATGTCCCATAGTGGCCCCTGCACACAGTATTATGTCCCATAGTGGCCCCTGCACACAGTATTATGACCCATAGTGGCCCCTGCACACAGTATTATGTCCCATAGTGGCCCCTGCACACAGTATTATGTCCAATAGTGGCCCCTGCACACAGTATTATGTCCCATAGTGGCCCCTGCACACAGTATTATCCCCCATAGTGGCCCCTGCACACAGTATTATCCCCCATAGTGGCCCCTGCACACAGTATTATGTCCCATAGTGGCTCCTGCACACAGTATTATGTCCCATAGTGGCCCCTGCACACAGTATTTTCCCCCATAGTGGTCCCTGCACACAGTATTATCCCCCATAGTGGTCCCTGCACACAGTATTATCCCCCATAGTGGCCCCTGCACACAGTATTATCCCCCATAGTGGCCCCTGCACACAGTATTATGTCCCATAGTGGCCCCTGCACACAGTATTATGTCCCATAGTGGCCCCTGCACACAGTATTATCCCCCATAGTGGCCCCTGCACACAGTATTATGTCCCATAGTGGCCCCTGCACACAGTATTATCCCCCATAGTGGCCCCTGCACACAGTATTATGTCCCATAATGGCCCCTGCACACAGTATTATGTCCCATAGTGACCCCTGCACACAGTATTATGCCCCATAATGGCCCCTGCACACAGTATTATGTCCCATAGTGGCCCCTGCACACAGTATTATCCCCGATAGTGGCCCCTGCACACAGTATTATGTCCCATAGTGGCCCCTGCACACAGTATTATGTCCCATAGTGGCCCCTGCACACAGTATTATGTCCCATAGTGTCCCCTGCACACAGTATTATGTCCCATAGTGGCCCCTGCACACAGTAATATCCCCCATAGTGGCCCCTACACACAGTATTATGTCCCATAGTGACCACTGCACACAGTATTATGTCCCATAGTGGCCCCAGCACACAGTATTATGTCCCATAGTGGCCCCTGCACACAGTATTATGTCCCATAGTGACCCCTGCACACAGTATTATCCCCCATAGTGACCCCTGCACACAGTATTATGTCCCATAGTGGCCCCTGCACACAGTATTATCCCCCATAGTGACCCTTGCACACAGTATTATGCCCCATAGTGGCCCCTACACACAGTATTATGTCCCATAGTGGCCCCTGCACACAGTATTATCCCCCATAGTGACCCCTTGCACACAGTATTATGTCCCATAGTGGCCCCTGCACACAGTATTATGTCCCATAGTGGCCCCTGCACACAGTATTATGTCCCATAGTGACCCCTGCACACAGTATTATGTCCCATAGTGGCCCCTGCACACAGTATTATGTCCCATAGTGGCCCCTGCACACAGTAATATCCCCCATAGTGGCCCCTACACACAGTATTATGTCCCATAGTGACCACTGCACACAGTATTATGTCCCATAGTGGCCCCAGCACACAGTATTTTGTCCCATAGTGGCCCCTGCACACAGTATTATCCCCCATAGTGACCCCTGCACACAGTATTATGTCCCATAGTGGCCCCTGCACACAGTATTATCCCCCATAGTGACCCTTGCACACAGTATTATGCCCCATAGTGGCCCCTACACACAGTATTATGTCCCATAGTGGCCCCTGCACACAGTATTATCCCCCATAGTGACCCTTGCACACAGTATTATGTCCCATAGTGGCCCCTGCACACAGTATTATGTCCCATAGTGGTCCCTGCACACAGTATTATGTCCCATAGTGACCCCTGCACACAGTATTATGTCCCATAGTGGCCCCTGCACACAGTATTATGTCCCATAGTGGCCCCTGCACACAGTATTATGTCCCATAGTGGCCCCTGCGCACAGTATTATCCCCCATAGTGGCCCCTGCACACAGTATTATCCCCCATAGTGGCCCCTGCACACAGTATTATGTCCCATAGTGGTCCCTGCACACAGTATTATGTCCCATAGTGGCCCCTGCACACAGTATTATGTCCCATAGTGGCCCCTGCACACAGTATTATATCCCATAGTGGCCCCTGCACACAGTATTATGTCCCATAGTGGCCCCTGCACACAGTATTATCCCCCATAGTGGCCCCTGCACACAGTATTATGTCCCATAGTGGCCCCTGCACACAGTATTATGTCCCATAGTGGCCCTGCACACAGTATTATGTCCCATAGTGGCCCCTGCACACAGTATTATGTCCCATAGTGGCCCCTGCACACAGTATTATGTCCCATAATGGCCCCTGCACACAGTATTATGTCCCATAGTGGCCCCTGCACACAGTATTATCCCCCATAGTGGCCCCTGCACACAGTATTATGTCCCATAGTGGCCCCTGCACACAGTATTATGTCCCATAATGGCCCCTGCACACAGTATTATGTCCCATAGTGGCCCCTGCACACAGTATTATCCCCCATAGTGGCCCCTGCACACAGTATTATGTCCCATAATGGCCCCTGCACACAGTATTATGTCCCATAGTGACCCCTGCACACAGTATTATGCCCCATAGTGGCCCCTGCACACAGTATTATGTCCCATAGTGGCCCCTGCACACAGTATTATGTCCCATAGTGACCCCTGCACACAGTATTATGTCCCATAGTGGCCCCTGCATACAGTATTATCCCCCATAGTGTTCCCTGCACACGGTATTATGTCCCATAGTGGCCCCTGCACACAGTATTATCCCCCATAGTGACCCCTGCACACAGTATTATGTCCCATAGTGACCCCTGCACACAGTATTATCCCCCATAGTGGCCCCTGCACACAGTATTATCCCCCATAGTGGCCCCTGCACACAGTATTATGTCCCATAGTGGCCCCTGCACACAGTATTATCCCCCATAGTGGCCCCTGCACACATTATTATGTCCCATAGTGTCCCCTGCACACAGTATTATGCCCCATAGTGGCCCCTGCACACAGTATTATCCCCCATAGTGGCCCCTACACACAGTATTATGTCCCATAGTGGCCCCTGCACACAGTATTATGTCCCATAGTGGCCCCTGCACACAGTAATATCCCCCATAGTGGTCCCTACACACAGTATTATGTCCCATAGTGGCCCCTGCACACAGTATTATGTCCCCATAGTGGCCCCTGCACACAGTATTATCCCCAATAGTGGCCCCTGCACACAGTATTATGTCCCATAGTGGCCCCTGCACACAGTATTATCCCCCATAGTGACCCCTGCACACAGTATTATCCCCCATAGTGGCCCCTGCACACAGTATTATGTCCCGTAGTGTCCCCTGCACACAGTATTATGCCCCATAGTGGCCCCTGCACACAGTATTATCCCCCATAGTGGCCCCTAAACACAGTATTATGTCCCATAGTGGCCCCTGCACACAGTATTATGTCCCATAGTGGCCCCTGCACACAGTATTATGTCCCATAGTGGCCCCTGCACACAGTAATATCCCCCATAGTGACCCCTGCACACAGTATTATGTCCCATAGTGGCCCCTGCACACAGTATTATGTCCCCATAGTGGCCCCTGCACACAGTATTATGTCCCTTAGTCGCCCCTACACACAGTACTATGTCCCATAGTGGCCCCTGCACACATTATTATGCCCCATAGTGGCCCCTGCACACAGTATTATGTCCCATAGTGGCCCCTGCACACAGTATTATGTCCCATAGTGGCCCCTGCACACAGTATTATCCCCCATAGTGACCCCTGCACACAGTATTATGTCCCATAGTGGCCCCTGCACACAGTATTATGTCCCATAGTGGCCCCTGCACACAGTATTATCCCCCATAGTGGCCCTGCACACAGTATTATCCCCCATAGTGGCCCCTGCACACAGTATTATGTCCCATAGTGGCCCCTGCACACAGTATTATCCCCCATAGTGGCCCCTGCACACAGTATTATGTCCCATAGTGGCCCCTGCACACAGTATTATGTCCCATAGTGGCCCCTGCACACAGTATTATGTCCCATAGTGGCCCCTGCACACAGTATTATGTCCAATAGTGGCCCCTGCACACAGTATTATGTCCCATAGTGGCCCCTGCACACAGTAATATCCCCCATAGTGGCCCCTACACACAGTATTATGTCCCATAGTGGCCCCTGCACACAGTATTATGTCCCATAGTGACCCCTGCACACAGTATTATGTCCCATAGTGACCCCTGCACACAGTATTATGTCCCATAGTGGCCCCTGCACACAGTATTATGTCCCATAGTGGCCCCTGCACACAGTATTATGTCCCATAGTGGCCCCTGCACACAGTATTATGCCCCATAGTGGCCCCTGCACACAGTATTATGTCCCATAGTGGTCCCTGCACACAGTATTATGTCCCATAGTGGCTCCTGCACACAGTATTATCCCCCATAGTGGTCCCTGCACACAGTAATATCCCCCATAGTGGCCCCTGCACACAGTATTATGTCCCATAGTGGCCCCTGCACACAGTATTATGTCCCATAGTGGCCCCTGCATACAGTAATATCCCCCATAGTGGCCCCTACACACAGTATTATCCCCCATAGTGGCCCCTGCACACAGTAATATCCCCTATAGTGGCCCCTTACACACAGTATTATGTCCCATAGTGGCCCCTGCACACAGTATTATGTCCCATAGTGGCCCCTGCACACAGTATTATGTCCCATAGTGGCCCCTGCACACAGTATTATGTCCCATAGTGGCCCCTGCACACAGTATTATGACCCATAGTGGCCCCTGCACACAGTATTATGTCCCATAGTGGCCCCTGCACACAGTATTATGTCCAATAGTGGCCCCTGCACACAGTATTATGTCCCATAGTGGCCCCTGCACACAGTATTATCCCCCATAGTGGCCCCTGCACACAGTATTATCCCCATAGTGACCCCTGCACACAGTATTTTGCCCCATAGTGACCCCTGCACACAGTATTATGTCCCATAGTGGCCCCTGCACACAGTATTATGTCCCATAGTGGCCCCTGCACACAGTATTATGTCCCATAGTGGCCCCTGCACACAGTATTATGTCCCATAGTGACCCATGCACACAGTATTATGTCCCATAGTGGTCCCTGCACACAGTATTATCCCCCATAGTGGCCCCTGCACACAGTATTATGTCCCATAGTGGCCCCTGCACACAGTATTATCCCCCATAGTGGCCCTGCACACAGTATTATGCCCCATAGTGACCTCTGCACACAGTATTATCCCCCATAGTGGTCCCTGCACACAGTATTATGTCCCATAGTGGTCCCTGCACACAGTATTATCTCCCCATAGTGGCCCTGCACACAGTATTATGCCCCATAGTGACCTCTGCACACAGTATTATCCCCCATAGTGGTCCCTGCACACAGTATTATGTCCCATAGTGGCCCCTGCACACAGTATTATCCCCCATAGTGGCCCTGCACACAGTATTATGCCCCATAGTGACCTCTGCACACAGTATTATCCCCCATAGTGGTCCCTGCACACAGTATTATGTCCCATAGTGGTCCCTGCACACAGTATTATGTCCCATAGTGGTCCCTGCACACAGTATTATCCCTCATAGTGGCCCCTGCACACAGTATTATGTCCCATAGTGGCCCCTGCACACAGTATTATCCCCCATAGTGGCCCTGCACACAGTATTATGTCCCATAGTGGCCCCTGCACACAGTATTATCCCCCATAGTGGCCCCTGCACACAGTATTATGTCCCATAGTGGCCCCTGCACACAGTATTATCCCCCATAGTGGCCCCTGCACACAGTATTATGTCCCATAGTGGCCCCTGCACACAGTATTATCCCCCATAGTGGCCCTGCACACAGTATTATGCCCCATAGTGACCTCTGCACACAGTATTATCCCCCATAGTGGTCCCTGCACACAGTATTATGTCCCATAGTGGCCCCTGCACACAGTATTATGTCCCATAGTGGCCCCTGCACACAGTATTATGTCCCATAGTGACCCCTGCACACAGTATTATGTCCCATAGTGACCCCTGCACACAGTATTATGTCCCATAGTGGCCCCTGCACACAGTATTATGTCCCATAGTGGCCCCTGCACACAGTATTATCCCCCATAGTGGCCCCTGAACACAGTATTATCCCCCATAGTGGCCCCTGCACACAGTATTATGTCCCATAGTGGCCCCTGCACACAGTATTATCCCCCATAGTGGCCCCTGCACACAGTATTATCCCCCATAGTGGCCCCTGCACACAGTATTATGTCCCATAGTGGCTCCTGCACACAGTATTATGTCCCATAGTGGCCCCTGCACACAGTATTATCCCCCATAGTGGTCCCTGCACACAGTAATATCCCCCATAGTGGCCCCTGCACACAGTATTATGTCCCATAGTGGCCCCTGCACACAGTATTATGTCCCATAGTGGCCCCTGCACACAGTAATATCCCCCATAGTGGCCCCTACACACAGTATTATCCCCCATAGTGGCCCCTGCACACAGTAATATCCCCTATAGTGGCCCCTACACACAGTATTATGTCCCATAGTGGCCCCTGCACACAGTATTATGTCCCATAGTGGCCCCTGCACACAGTATTATGTCCCATAGTGGCCCCTGCACACAGTATTATGTCCCATAGTGGCCCCTGCACACAGTATTATGACCCATAGTGGCCCCTGCACACAGTATTATGTCCCATAGTGGCCCCTGCACACAGTATTATGTCCAATAGTGGCCCCTGCACACAGTATTATGTCCCATAGTGGCCCCTGCACACAGTATTATCCCCCATAGTGGCCCCTGCACACAGTATTATCCCCCATAGTGGCCCCTGCACACAGTATTATGTCCCATAGTGGCTCCTGCACACAGTATTATGTCCCATAGTGGCCCCTGCACACAGTATTTTCCCCCATAGTGGTCCCTGCACACAGTATTATCCCCCATAGTGGTCCCTGCACACAGTATTATCCCCCATAGTGGCCCCTGCACACAGTATTATCCCCCATAGTGGCCCCTGCACACAGTATTATGTCCCATAGTGGCCCCTGCACACATTATTATGCCCCATAGTGGCCCCTGCACAAAGTATTATGTCCCATAGTGGCCCTTGCACACAGTATTATGTCCCATAGTGACCCCTGCACACAGTATTATGTCCCATAGTGACCCCTGCACACAGTATTATGTCCCATAGTGGCCCCTGCACACAGTATTATGTCCCATAGTGGCCCCTGCACACAGTATTATCCCCGATAGTGGCCCCGGCACACAGTATTATGTCCCATAGTGGCCCCTGCACACAGTATTATGTCCCATAGTGGCCCCTGCACACAGTATTATGTCCCATAGTGTCCCCTGCACACAGAATTATGTCCCATAGTGGCCCCTGCACACAGTAATATCCCCCATAGTGGCCCCTACACACAGTATTATGTCCCATAGTGACCCCTGCACACAGTATTATGTCCCATAGTGGCCCCAGCACACAGTATTATGTCCCATAGTGGCCCCAGCACACAGTATTATGTCCCATAGTGGCCCCTGCACACAGTATTATCCCCCATAGTGGCCCCTGCACACAGTATTATGTCCCATAGTGGCCCCAGCACACAGTATTATGTCCCATAGTGGCCCCTGCACACAGTATTATCCCCCATAGTGACCCCTGCACACAGTATTATGTCCCATAGTGGCCCCTGCACACAGTATTATGCCCCATAGTGGCCCCTACACACAGTATTATGTCCCATAGTGACCCCTGCACACAGTATTATCCCCCATAGTGGCCCCTGCACACAGTATTATGTCCCATAGTGGCCCCAGCACACAGTATTATGTCCCATAGTGGCCCCTGCACACAGTATTATCCCCCATAGTGACCCCTGCACACAGTATTATGTCCCATAGTGGCCCCTGCACACAGTATTATGCCCCATAGTGGCCCCTACACACAGTATTATGTCCCATAGTGACCCCTGCACACAGTATTATCCCCCATAGTGACCCTTGCACACAGTATTATGTCCCATAGTGGCCGCTGCACACAGTATTATGTCCCATAGTGGCCCCTACATACAGTATTATGTCCCATAGTGGCCCCTACACACAGTATTATGTCCCATAGTGGCCCCTGCACACAGTATTATCCCCCATAGTGACCCTTGCACACAGTATTATGTCCCATAGTGGCCGCTGCACACAGTATTATGTCCCATAGTGGTCCCTGCACACAGTATTATGTCCCATAGTGACCCCTGCACACAGTATTATGTCCCATAGTGGCCCCTGCACACAGTATTATGTCCCATAGTGGCCCCTGCACACAGTATTATGTCCCATAGTGGCCCCTGCGCACTGTATTATGTCCCATAGTGGTCCCTGCACACAGTATTATCCCCATAGTGGCCCCTGCACACAGTATTATCCCCCATAGTGGCCCCTGCACACAGTATTATGTCCCATAGTGGCCCCTGCACACAGTATTATGTCCCATAGTGGCCCCTGCACACAGTATTATATCCCATAGTGGCCCCTGCACACAGTGTTATGTCCCATAGTGGCCCCTGCACACAGTATTATCCCCCATAGTGGCCCCTGCACACAGTATTATGTCCCATAGTGGCCCCTGCACACAGTATTATGTCCCATAGTGGCCCCTGCACACAGTATTATGTCCCATAGTGGCCCCTGCACACAGTATTATCCCCCATAGTGGCCCCTGCACACAGTATTATGTCCCATAATGGCCCCTGCACACAGTATTATGTCCCATAGTGACCCCTGCACACAGTATTATGCCCCATAATGGCCCCTGCACACAGTATTATGTCCCATAGTGGCCCCTGCACACAGTATTATCCCCGATAGTGGCCCCTGCACACAGTATTATGTCCCATAGTGGCCCCTGCACACAGTATTATGTCCCATAGTGGCCCCTGCACACAGTATTATGTCCCATAGTGTCCCCTGCACACAGTATTATGTCCCATAGTGGCCCCTGCACACAGTAATATCCCCCATAGTGGCCCCTACACACAGTATTATGTCCCATAGTGACCACTGCACACAGTATTATGTCCCATAGTGGCCCCAGCACACAGTATTATGTCCCATAGTGGCCCCTGCACACAGTATTATGTCCCATAGTGACCCCTGCACACAGTATTATCCCCCATAGTGACCCCTGCACACAGTATTATGTCCCATAGTGGCCCCTGCACACAGTATTATCCCCCATAGTGACCCTTGCACACAGTATTATGCCCCATAGTGGCCCCTACACACAGTATTATGTCCCATAGTGGCCCCTGCACACAGTATTATCCCCCATAGTGACCCTTGCACACAGTATTATGTCCCATAGTGGCCCCTGCACACAGTATTATGTCCCATAGTGGTCCCTGCACACAGTATTATGTCCCATAGTGACCCCTGCACACAGTATTATGTCCCATAGTGGCCCCTGCACACAGTATTATGTCCCATAGTGGCCCCTGCACACAGTATTATGTCCCATAGTGGCCCCTGCGCACAGTATTATGTCCCATAGTGGTCCCTGCACACAGTATTATGTCCCATAGTGGCCCCTGCACACAGTATTATCCCCCATAGTGGCCCCTGCACACAGTATTATCCCCCATAGTGGCCCCTGCACACAGTATTATGTCCCATAGTGGCCCCTGCACACAGTATTATGTCCCATAGTGGCCCCTGCACACAGTATTATATCCCATAGTGGCCCCTGCACACAGTATTATGTCCCATAGTGGCCCCTGCACACAGTATTATCCCCCATAGTGGCCCCTGCACACAGTATTATGTCCCATAGTGGCCCCTGCACACAGTATTATGTCCCATAGTGGCCCTGCACACAGTATTATGTCCCATAGTGGCCCCTGCACACAGTATTATGTCCCATAGTGGCCCCTGCACACAGTATTATGTCCCATAATGGCCCCTGCACACAGTATTATGTCCCATAGTGGCCCCTGCACACAGTATTATCCCCCATAGTGGCCCCTGCACACAGTATTATGTCCCATAGTGGCCCCTGCACACAGTATTATGTCCCATAATGGCCCCTGCACACAGTATTATGTCCCATAGTGTCCCCTGCACACAGTATTATCCCCCATAGTGGCCCCTGCACACAGTATTATGTCCCATAATGGCCCCTGCACACAGTATTATGTCGCATAGTGACCCCTGCACACAGTATTATGCCCCATAGTGGCCCCTGCACACAGTATTATGTCCCATAGTGGCCCCTGCACACAGTATTATCCCCCATAGTGGCCCCTGCACACAGTATTATCCCCCATAGTGGCCCCTGCACACAGTATTATGTCCCATAGTGGCCCCTGCACACAGTATTATCCCCCATAGTGGCCCCTGCACACATTATTATGTCCCATAGTGTCCCCTGCACACAGTATTATGCCCCATAGTGGCCCCTGCACACAGTATTATCCCCCATAGTGGCCCCTACACACAGTATTATGTCCCATAGTGGCCCCTGCACACAGTATTATGTCCCATAGTGGCCCCTGCACACAGTAATATCCCCCATAGTGGTCCCTACACACAGTATTATGTCCCATAGTGGCCCCTGCACACAGTATTATGTCCCCATAGTGGCCCCTGCACACAGTATTATCCCCAATAGTGGCCCCTGCACACAGTATTATGTCCCATAGTGGCCCCTGCACACAGTATTATCCCCCATAGTGACCCCTGCACACAGTATTATCCCCCATAGTGGCCCCTGCACACAGTATTATGTCCCGTAGTGTCCCCTGCACACAGTATTATGCCCCATAGTGGCCCCTGCACACAGTATTATCCCCCATAGTGGCCCCTAAACACAGTATTATGTCCCATAGTGGCCCCTGCACACAGTATTATGTCCCATAGTGGCCCCTGCACACAGTATTATGTCCCATAGTGGCCCCTGCACACAGTAATATCCCCCATAGTGACCCCGGCACACAGTATTATGTCCCATAGTGGCCCCTGCACACAGTATTATGTCCCCATAGTGGCCCCTGCACACAGTATTATGTCCCTTAGTCGCCCCTACACACAGTATTATGTCCCATAGTGGCCCCTGCACACATTATTATGCCCCATAGTGGCCCCTGCACACAGTATTATGTCCCATAGTGGCCCCTGCACACAGTATTATGTCCCATAGTGGCCCCTGCACACAGTATTATCCCCCATAGTGACCCCTGCACACAGTATTATGTCCCATAGTGGCCCCTACACACAGTATTATGTCCCATAGTGGCCCCTGCACACAGTATTATGTCCCATAGTGGCCCCTGCACACAGTATTATGTCCCATAGTGGCCCCTGCACACAGTATTATGTCCCATAGTGGCCCCTACACACAGTATTATGTCCCATAGTGGCCCCTGCACACAGTATTATGTCCCATAGTGGCCCCTACACACAGTATTATGTCCCATAGTGACCCCTGCACACAGTATTATGCCCCATAGTGGCCCCTGCACACAGTATTATGCCCCATAGTGGCCCCTGCACACAGCATTATGCCCCATAGTGGCCCCTGCACACAGTATTATGTCCCATAGTGGCCCCTGCACACAGTATTATCCCCCATAGTGACCCCTGCACACAATATTATCCCCCATAGTGGCCCCTGCACACAGTATTATCCCCCATAGTGGCCCCTGCACACAGTATTATCCCCCATAGTGGCCCCTGCACACAGTATTATGTCCCATAGTGGCTCCTGCACACAGTATTATGTCCCATAGTTTCCCCTGCACACAGTATTATGCCCCATAGTGGCCCCTGCACACAGTATTATGTCCCATAGTGGCCCCTGCACACAGTATTATCCCCCATAGTGGCCCCTGCACACAGTATTATCCCCCATAGTGGCCCCTGCACACAGTATTATGTCCCATAGTGGCCCCTGCACACAGTATTATCCCCCATAGTGACCCCTGCACACAGTATTATGTCCCATAGTGACCCCTGCACACAGTATTATCCCCCATAGTGGCCACTGCACACAGTATTATCCCCAATAGTGGCCCCTGCACACAGTATTATGTCCCATAGTGGTCCCTGCACACAGTATTATCCCCCATAGTGGCCCCTGCACACATTATTATGTCCCATAGTGTCCCCTGCACACAGTATTATGCCCCATAGTGGCCCCTGCACACAGTATTATCCCCCATAGTGGCACCTGCACACAGTATTATGTCCCATAGTGTCCCCTGCACACAGTATTATGCACCATAGTGGCCCCTGCACACAGTATTATGTCCCATAGTGGCCCCTGCACACAGTATTATGTCCCATAGTGGCCCCTGCACACAGTATTATCCCCCATAGTGACCCCTGCACACAGTATTATGTCCCATAGTGGCCCCTGCACACAGTATTATGTCCCATAGTGGCCCCTACACACAGTATTATGTCCCATAGTGGCCCCTGCACACAGTATTATGTCCCATAGTGGCCCCTGCACACAGTATTATGTCCCATAGTGGCCCCTGCACACAGTAATATCCCCCATAGTGGCCCCTACACACAGTATTATGTCCCATAGTGGCCCCTGCACACAGTATTATGTCCCATAGTGGCCCCTACACACAGTATTATGTCCCATAGTGACCCCTGCACACAGTATTATGTCCCATAGTGTCCCCTGCACACAGTATTATGCCCCATAGTGGCCCCTGCACACAGTATTATGCCCCATAGTGGCCCCTGCACACAGTATTATGTCCCATAGTGGCCCCTGCACACAGTATTATCCCCCCATAGTGGCCCCTGCACACAGTATTATGTCCCATAGTGGCCCCTGCACACAGTATTATGTCCCATAGTGGCCCCTGCACACAGTATTATCCCCGTAGTGGCCCCTGCACACAGTATTATGTCCCATAGTGGCCCCTGCACACAGTATTATGTCCCATAGTGGCCCCTGCACACAGTATTATGTCCCATAGTGGCCCCTGCACACAGTAATATCCCCCATAGTGGCCCCTACACACAGTATTATGTCCCATAGTGGCCCCTGCACACAGTATTATGTCCCCATAGTGGCCCCTGCACACAGTATTATGTTTCATAGTGGCCCCTGCACACAGTATTATGTCCCATAGTGGCCCCTGCACACAGTATTATGTCCCATAGTGGCCCCTGCACACAGTATTATGTCCCATAGTGGCCCCTGCACACAGTATTATGTCCCATAGTGGCCCCTACACACAGTATTATGTCCCATAGTGGCCCCTGCACACAGTATTATCCCCCATAGTGGCCCCTACACACAGTATTATGCCCAATAGTGGCCCCTGCACACAGTATTATGTCCCATAGTGGCCCCTGCACACAGTATTATGTCCCATAGTGGCCCATGCACTCAGTATTATCCCTCATAGTGACCCCTGCACACAGTATTATGTCCCATAGTGACCCCTGCACACAGTATTATGCCCCATAGTGGCCCCTGCACACAGTAATATCCCCCATAGTGGCCCCTGCACACAGTATTATGTCCCATAGTGGCCTCTGCACACAGTATTATCCCCCATAGTGGCCCCTGCACACAGTATTATATCCCATAGTGACCCCTGCACACAGTATTATCCCCCATAGTGGCCCCTGCACACAGTATTATGTCCCATAGTGGCCCCTGCACACAGTATTATGCCCCATAGTGGCCCCTGCACACAGGATTATGTCCCATAGTGGCCCCTGCACACAGTATTATGTCCCATAGTGGCCCCTGCACACAGTATTATGCCCCATAGTGGCCCCTGCACACAGTATTATGCCCCATAGTGGCCCCTGCACACAGAATTATGCCCCATAGTGGCCCCTGCACACAGTATTATGTCCCATAGTGGCCCCTGCACACAGTATTATGTCCCATAGTGGCCCCTGCACACAGGATTATCAATAGGAGAATGCAGCCATTAGATAAACCTATATGTGTTCTATATATACGTCCAGTTGTCCTCCTCTGCATACTGTACGGATTGCGCCTATAGGAGAATACAGCCATTAGATACACCTATATGTCATCTAAATATACGTCCACTTGTCCTCCTCTGCATACTGTATGGATCGCACCTATAGGAGAATACAGCCATTAGATACACCTATATGTCATCTATATATATATACGTCTACTTGTCCTCCTCTGCATACTTTATGGAGTGCACCTATAGGAGAATACAGCCATTAGATACACCTATATGTCGTCTATATATATACGTCTACTTGTCCTCCTCTGCATACTGTGTGGAGTGCACCTATAGCAGAATACAGCCATTAGATACACCTATATGTCGTCTATATATATACGTCTACTTGTCCTCCTCTGCATACTGTATGGAGCGCACCTATAGGAGAATACAACCATTAGATACACCTATATGTAGTCTATATATATATATACGTCCACTTGTCCTCCTCTGCATACTGTATGGAGTGCACCTATAGGAGAATACAGCCATTAGATACACCTATATGTCGTCTATATATACGTCCAGTTGTCCTCCTCTGCATACTGTGCGGAGTGCACCTATAGGAGAATACAGACATTAGATACACCTATATGTCGTCCATATATATACGTCTACTTGACCTCCTCTGCATACTCTATGGAGCGCACCTATAGGAGAATACAGCCATTAGAGACACCTTTATGTCGTGTATGTATATACGTCTACTTGTCCACCTCTGTATACTGTCTGGAACGCACCTATAGGAGAATACAGCCATTAGATACACCTATATGTCGTCTATATATATATATATATATATATACGTCCATTTGTCCTCCTCTGCATACTGTATGGAGCGCACCTATAGGAGAATACAGCCATTTGATAAACCTACATGTCGTATATATATATATATACGTCCACTTGTCCTCCTCTGCATACTGTACGGAGCGCACCTATAGGAGAATACAGCCATTAGATACACCTATATGTCGTCTATATATATACGTCCACTTGTCCTCCTCTGCATACTATACGGAGCGCACCTATAGGAGAATACAGACATTAGATACACCTATATGTCGTATATATATATATATATATATATACATTTACTTGTCCTCCTCTGCATACTGTATGGAGCGCGCCTATAGGATAATATAGCCATTAGATACACCTATATGTCGTATATATATATATATATATATATATATATATATATATGTCCACTTATCCTCCTCTGCATACTGTGCGGAGTGCACCTATCGGAGAATACAGCCATTAGATACACGTATATGTCGTCTATATATATACGTCCACTTGTTCTCCTCTGCATACTGTGCGGAGTGCACCTATAGGAGAATACAGTCATTAGATACTCCTATATTTCATCTATATATATACGTCCACTTGTCCTCCTCTGCATACTGTGTAGAGCGCGCCTATAGGAGAATACAGCCATTAGATACACCTATATGTCTTCTATATATATACGTCCACTTGTGCTCCTCTGCATACTGTGTAGAGCGCGCCTATAGGAGAATACAGCCATTAGATACACCTATATGTCGTCTATATATACGTCCACTTGTCCTCCTCTACACACTGTATAGAGTGCACCTATAGGAGAATACAGCCATTAGATACACCTATATTTCATCTATATATATATATACGTCTACTTGTCCTCCTCTGCATACTGTAAGGAGCGCACCTATAGTAGAATACAGCCATTAGATACACCTTTATGTAGTGTATGTATATACGTCTACTTGTCCTCCTCTGCATACTGTATAGAGTGCACCTATAAGAGAATACAGCCATTAGATACACCTATATGTCGTCTATATATATACGTCCACTTGTCCTCCTCTGCATACTGTGCGGAGTGCACCTATAGGAGAATACAGCCATTAGATACACCTATATGTCGTCTATATATATACGTCATATACGTCTACTTGTCCTCCTCTGCAAACTTTGTGGAGTGCACCTATAGGAGAATACAGCCATTAGATACACCTATATTTCGTCTATATATATTCGTCCACTTGTTCTCCTCTGCATACTGTATGGAGCGCACCTATAGGAGAATACAGCCATTAGATACACCTATATGTCGTCTATATATACGTCTACTTGTTCTCCTCTGCATAGTGTACGGACTGCACCTATAGGAGAATACAGCCATTAGATACACCTATATGTCGTCTATATATATACGTCCACTTGTGCTCCTCTGCATAATGTACGGAGTGCACCTATAGGAGAATACAGCCATTAGATACACCTATATGTCGTCTATATATACGTCTACTTGTTCTCCTCTGCATAGTGTACGGACTGCACCTATAGGAGAATACAGCCATTAGATACACCTATATGTCGTCTATATATATACGTCCACTTGTCCTCCTCTGCAAACTGTGTGGAGTGCACCTATAGGAGAATACAGCCATTAGATACACCTATATTTCGTCTATATATATATATATATATATATATATATATATATATATATATATATATATATATATATATCCACTTATCCTCCTCTGCATACTGTGCCGAGTGCACCTATCGGAGAATACAGCCATTAGATACACCTATATGTCGTCTATATATATACGTCCACTTGTTCTCCTCTGCATACTGTACGGAGTGCACCTATAGGAGAATACAGTCATTAGATACTCCTATATTTCGTCTATATATATACGTCCACTTGTCCTCCTCTGCATACTGTGTAGAGCGCGCCTATAGGAGAATACAGCCATTAGATACACCTATATGTCTTCTATATATATACGTCCACTTGTGCTCCTCTGCATACTGTGTAGAGCGCGCCTATAGGAGAATACAGCCATTAGATACACCTATATGTCTTCTATATATATATATGTCTACTTGTCCTCCTCTGCATACTGTATGGAGTGCACCTATAGGAGAATACAGCCATTAGATACACTTATATTTCGTCTATATATATATGTTCACTTGTCCTCCTCTGCATACTGTACGGAGTGCACCTATAGGAGAATACAGCCATTAGATACACATATATTTCGTCTATATATATATATATACGTTTACTTGTCCTCCTCTGCATACTGTACGGAATGCGCCTATAGGAGAATACAGCCATTAGATACACCTATATGTCTTCTATATATATACGTCTACTTGTCTTCCTCTGCATAATGTCTGGAGCACACCTATAGGAGAATACCGACATTAGATACAACATGTCGTCTATATATATATATGTCCAGTTGTCCTCCTCTGCATACTGTATGGAGCGCACCTATAGGAGAATACAGCCATTAGATACACCTATATTTCATCTATATATATACGTCTACTTGTACTCCTCTGCATACTCTATGGAGTGCACCTATAGGAGAATACAGCCGTTAGATACACCTATATGTCGTCTATATATATTTCCAGTTGTCCTCCTCTGCATACTGTACGGAGCGCGCCTATAGGAGAATAAAGCCATTAGATACACCTATATGTCGTCTATATATATACGTCCTCTTGTCCTCCTCGGCATACTGTACGGAGAGCGCCTATAGGAGAATAAAGCCATTAGATACACCTATATGTCGTCCATATATATACGTACACTTGTCCTCCTCTGCATACTGTACGGAACGCGCCTATTGGAGAATACAGCCATTAGATACACCTTTATGTCATATATATATATATATATATATATATATATATATATACATATATATATATACGTCCACTTGTCCTCCTCTGCATACTGTATGGAGTGCACCTATAGGAGAATTCAGCCATTAGATACACTTATATGTCATCTATATATATACGTCCACCTATCTTCCTCTGCATACTGTATGGAGTGCACCTATAGGAGAATACAGCCATTAGATACACCTATATGTCATCTATATATATACGTCGACTTGTCCTCATTGTTCCCCTCTGCATACTGTATGGAGCGCACCTATAGGAGAATACAGCCATTAGGTACACCTATATGTCGTCTATATATATACGTCGACTTGTCCTCATTGTTCCCCTCTGCATACTGTGCGGAGCGCGCCTATAGGAGAATACAGCCATTAGATACTCCTATATGTCTTCTATATATATACGTCTACTTGTCCTCCTCTGCATACTGTATGGAGTGCACCTATAGGAGAATACAGCCATTAGATACACTTATATTTCGTCTATATATATACGTCCACTTGTCCTCCTCTGCATACTGTACGGAGTGCACCTATAGGAGAATACAGCCATTAGATACACATATATTTTGTCTATATATATATGCGTCTACTTGTCCTCCTCTGCATACTCTATGGAGCGCGCCTATAGGAGAATACAGCCATTAGATACACCTACACGTCGTGTATATATATATATATATATATATACGTCTACTTGTCCTCCTCTGCATACTGTATGGAGCGCGCCTATAGGAGAATACAGCCATTAGATACACCTATATGTCGTCTATATATACGTCCACTTGTCCTCCTCTGCACACTGTATAGAGTGCACCTATAGGAGAATACAGCCATTAGATACACCTATATTTCGTCTATATATATATATATATATACGTCTACTTGTACTCCTCTGCATACTCTATGGAGCGTGCCTATAGGAGAATACAGCCATTAGATACACCTTTATGTCGTGTATGTATATACGTCTACTTGTCCTCCTCTGCATACTGTACGGAGTGCACCTATAAGAGAATACAGCCATTAGATACACCTATATGTCGTCTATATACGTCCACTTGTCCTCCTCTGCATACTGTACGGAGTGCACCTATAAGAGAATACAGCCATTAGATACACCTATATTTCGTCTATATATATATATATATGTCCACTTGTCCTCCTCTGCATACTGTACGAAGTGCACCTATAGGAGAATACAGCCATTAGATACACCTATATGTCGTCTATATATATACGTCCACTTGTCCTCCTCTGCATACTGTACGGAGTGCACCTATAGGAGAATACAGCCATTAGATACACCTATATTTCGTCTATATATATTCGTCCACTTGTTCTCCTCTGCATACTGTATGGAGCGCACCTATAGGAGAATACAGCCATTAGATACACCCTTATGTCGTCTATATATATACGTCGACTTGTCCTCATTGTTCCCCTCTGCATACTGTATGGAGCGCACCTATAGGAGAATACAGCCATTAGATACACCTATATGTCGTCTATATATATACGTCCACTTGTCCTCCTCTGCAAACTGTGTGGAGTGCACCTATAGGAGAATACAGCCATTAGATACACCTATATGTCGTCTATATATATATGTCCACTTGTCCTCCTCTGCAAACTGTGCGGAGTGCACCTATAGGAGAATACAGCCATTAGATACACCTATATGTCGTCTATATATATACGTCCACTTGAGCTCCTCTGCATACTGTACGGAGTGCACCTAAAAGAGAATACAGCCATTGGATACACCTATATGACGTCTATATATATACGTCCACTTGTCCTCCTCTGCATACTGTGCGGAGTGCACCTATAGGAGAATACAGCCAATAGATACACCTATATGTCGTCTATATATATACGTCTACTTGTCCTCCTCTGCATACTGTATGGAGCGCGCCTATAGAAGAATACAGCCATTAGATACACCTATATGTCATCTATATATATATGTCTACTTGTTCTCCTCTGCATTCTGTATGGAGCGCACCTATAGGAGAATGCCGCCATTAGATACTCCTATATGTCGTTTATATATATACTCTTCTACTTGTCCTCCTCTGCATACTGTGCGGAGTGCACCTATAGGAGAATACAGACAATAGATACACCTATATGTCGTCTATATATATACGTCTACTTGTCCTCCTCTGCATACTGTATGGAGCGCGCCTATAGAAGAATACAGCCATTAGATACACCTATATGTCATCTATATATATACTCTTCTACTTGTCCTCCTCTGCATACTGTATGGAGCGCACCTATAGGAGAATACAGCCATTAGATACACCTATATGTCGTCTATATATATATATATATATATATATGTCCACTTATCCTCCTCTGCATACTGTGCCGAGTGCACCTATCGGAGAATACAGCCATTAGATACACCTATATGTCGTCTATATATATACGTCCACTTGTTCTCCTCTGCATACTGTACGGAGTGCACCTATCGGAGAATACAGCCATTAGATACTCCTATATTTCGTCTATATATATACGTCCACTTGTCCTCCTCTGCATACTGTGTAGAGCGCGCCTATAGGAGAATACAGCCATTAGATACACCTATATGTCTTCTATATATATACGTCCACTTGTGCTCCTCTGCATACTGTGTAGAGCGCGCCTATAGGAGAATACAGCCATTAGATACACTTATATTTCGTCTATATATATATATATATGTTCACTTGTCCTCCTCTGCATACTGTACGGAGTGCACCTATAGGAGAATACAGCCATTAGATACACATATATTTCGTCTATATATATATATACACGTTTACTTGTCCTCCTCTGCATACTGTACGGAATGCGCCTATAGGAGAATACAGCCATTAGATACACCTATATGTCTTCTATATATATACGTCTACTTGTCTTCCTCTGCATAATGTCTGGAGCACACCTATAGGAGAATACCGACATTAGATACAACATGTCGTCTATATATATATATGTCCAGTTGTCCTCCTCTGCATACTGTATGGAGCGCACCTATAGGAGAATACAGCCATTAGATACACCTATATTTCATCTATATATATACGTCTACTTGTTCTCCTCTGCATACTCTATAGAGCGCGCCTATAGGAGAATACAGCCATTAGATACAACTATATGTCGTCTATATATATACGTCCTCTTGTCCTCCTCGGCATACTGTACGGAGAGCGCCTATAGGAGAATAAAGCCATTAGATACACCTATATGTCGTCCATATATATACGTCCACTTGTCCTCCTCTGCATACTGTACGGAATGCGCCTATAGGAGAATACAGCCATTAGATACACCTATATGTCGTCTATATATACGTCCACTTGTCCTCCTCTGCATACTGTATGGAGTGCACCTATAGGAGAATACAGCCATTAGATACACCTATATGTCGTCTATATATACGTCCACTTGTCCTCCTCTGCATACTGTATGGAGTGCACCTATAGGAGAATTCAGCCATTAGATACACTTATATGTCATCTATATATATACGTCCACCTATCTTCCTCTGCATACTGTATGGAGTGCACCTATAGGAGAATACAGCCATTAGATACACCTATATGTCATCTATATATATATACGTCTACTTGTCCTCCTCTGCATACTGTATGGAGTGCACCTATAGGAGAATACAGCCATTAGATACACCTATATGTAGTCTATATATATATACGTCCACTTGTCCTCCTCTGCATACTGTATGGAGCGCACCTATAGGAGAATACAGCCATTAGATACACCTATATGTCGTCTATATATACGTCCAGTTGTCCTCCTCTGCAAACTGTGCGGAGTGCACCGATAGGAGAATACAGACATTAGATACACAATTATGTCGTGTATGTATATACGTCTACTTGTCCACCTCTGTATACTCTATGGAGTGCACCTATAGGAGAATACAGCCATTAGAGACACATTTATGTCGTGTATGTATATACGTCTACTTGTCCACCTCTGTATACTGTCTGGAACGCACCTATAGGAGAATACAACCATTAGATACACCTATATGTAGTCTATATATATATATACGTCCACTTGTCCTCATTGTTCCCCTCTGCATACTGTATGGAGTGCACCTATAGGAGAATACAGCCATTAGATACACCTATATGTCGTCTATATATATACGTCCACTTGTCCTCCTCTGCATACTGTATGGAGCGCACCTATAGGAGAATACAGTCATTAGATACTCCTATATTTCATCTATATATATACGTCCACTTGTCCTCCTCTGCAAACTGTGTGGAGTGCACCTATAGGAGAATAAAGCCATTAGATACACCTATATTTCGTCTATATATATTCGTCCACTTGTTCTCCTCTGCATACAGTATGGAGCACACCTATAGGAGAATACAGCCATTAGATACTCCTATATGTCGTCTATATATATACGTCCACTTGTCCTCCTCCTCTGCAAACTGTGCGGAGTGCACCTATAGGAGAATACAGCCATTAGATACACCTATATTTCGTCTATATATATTCGTCCACTTGTTCTCCTCTGCATACTGTATGGAGCGCACCTATAGGAGAATACAGCCATTAGATACACCTATATGTCGTCTATATATATACGTCGACTTGTCCTCATTGTTCCCCTCTGCATACTGTATGGAGCGCACCTATAGGAGAATACAGCCATTAGATACACCTATATGTCGTCTATATATACGTCCACTTGTCCTCCTCTGCAAACTGTGCGGAGTGCACCTATAGGAGAATACAGCCATTAGATACACCTATATGTCGTCTATATATATACGTCCACTTGTGCTCCTCTGCATAATGTACGGAGTGCACCTATAGGAGAATACAGCCATTAGATACACCTATATGTCGTCTATATATATACGTCCACCTGTCTTCCTCTGCATACTGTACGGAGTGCACCTATAGGAGAATACAGCCATTAGATACACCTATATGTCGTCTATATATATACGTCCACTTGTCCTCCTCTGCAAACTGTGTGGAGTGCACCAATAGGAGAATACAGCCATTAGATACACCTATATTTCGTCTATATATATTCGTCCACTTGTTCTCCTCTGCATACTGTACGGAGTGCACCTATAGGAGAATACAGCCATTAGATACACCTATATTTCGTCTATATATATACGTCGACTTGTCCTTATTGTTCCCCTCTGCATACTGTATGGAGCACACCTATAGGAGAATACAGCCATTAGATACACCTATATGTCTTCTATATATACGTCCACTTGTGCTCCTCTGCATAATGTACGGAGTGCACCTATAGGAGAATACAGCCATTAGATACACCTATATGTCGTCTATATATACGTCTACTTGTCCTCCTCTGCATACTGTGCGGAGTGCACCTATAGCAGAATACAGCCATTAGATACACCTATATGTAGTCTATATATATACGTCTACTTGTCCTCCTCTGCATACTGTATGGAGCGCACCTATAGGAGAATACAACCATTAGATACACCTATATTTCGTCTATATATATACGTCGACTTGTCCTTATTGTTCCCCTCTGCATACTGTATGGAGTGCACCTATAGGAGAATACAGCCATTAGATACACCTATATGTCGTCTATATATATACGTCCAGTTGTCCTCCTCTGCATACTGTGCGGAGTGCACCTATAGGAGAATACAGACATTAGATACACCTATATTTCGTCTATATATATATACGTCTACTTGTCCTCCTCTGCATACTGTAAGGAGCGCACCTATAGGAGAATACAGCCATTAGATACACTTATATATCATCTATATATATACGTCCACCTGTCTTCCTCTGCATACTGTACGGAGTGCACCTATAGGAGAATACAGCCATTAGATACACCTATATTTTGTATATATATATACGTCGACTTGTCCTCATTGTTCCCCTCTGCATACTGTATGGAGCGCACCTATAGGAGAATACAGCCATTAGGTACACCTATATGTCGTCTATATATATACGTCGACTTGTCCTCATTGTTCCCCTCTGCATACTGTATGGAGCGCACCTATAGGAGAATACAGCCATTAGATACACCTATATGTCGTCTATATATATACGTCCACTTGTTCTCCTCTGCAAACTGTACGGAGTGCACCTATAGGAGAATACAGTCATTAGATACTCCTATATTTCGTCTATATATATTACGTCCACTTGTCCTCCTCTGCATACTGTGTAGAGCGCGCCTATAGGAGAATACAGCCATTAGATACACCTATAAGTCGTCTATATATATACGTCCACTTGTCCTCCTCTGCATACTGTATGGAGCGCACCTATAGGAGAATACAGCCATTAGATACACCTATATGTCGTCTATATATACGTCCACTTGTCCTCCTCTGCATACTGTATGGAGCGCACCTATAGGAGAATATAGCCATTAGATACACCTATATGTCATCTATATATATACACCCTGTACACATATTATATATATACACCCTGTACACATTATATATATATATATATATATATACACCCTGTACACATATTATATATATATATATATACACCCTGTACACATATTATATATATATATATACACCCTGTACACATATTTTATATATATATATATATATATATATATATATATATATATATACACATACACACCCTATACACATAATATATATATATATATATATATATATATATA
>NW_027440450.1:0-102023 GCF_031893055.1 Leptodactylus fuscus | reverse complement strand
CTCCGACATGGTACAAGTTGCAAGATCACCCAGCTAGCCTATGATGGGCTGTCACTAGATAGGCTTAACTGTCAACTTTCCCATGGCTGCGTCATTCTCAGCCCGATCTACAATCAAGAGTACACGATCAATGAAGCGCTAAGGGGAAAGTAGAAATCCTGCTTGATACAAGTTGCCGAGGAAGCGATCAATGAAACCCTATGGTGAAAATCAAACTCCGGCATGATACAAGTTGCAAGATCACCCAGCTAGCCTATGATGGGTTGTCACTAGATAGGCTTAACTGTCAACTTTCCCATGGCTGCGACCTTCTCAGCCCGAGCTACACTCAAGAGTACACGATCAATGAAACCTTATGGGGAAAATCAAACTCCGACATGGTACAAGTTGCAAGATCACCCAGCTAGCCTATGATGGGCTATCACTAGATAGGCTTAACTGTCAACTTTCCCATGGCTGCGACCTTCTCAGCCCGAGCTACACTCAAGAGTACACGATCAATGAAACCCTATGGGGAAAATCAAACTCCGACATGGTACAAGTTGCAAGATCACCCAGCTAGCCTATGATGGGCTGTCACTAGATAGGCTTAACTGTCAACTTTCCCATGGCTGCGTCATTCTCAGCCCGAGCTACACTCAAGAGTACACGATCAATGAAGCGCTAAGGGGAAAGTAAGAAATCCTGCTTCATACAAGTTGCCGAGTAAGCGATCAATGAAACCCTATGGTGAAAATCAAACTCCGGCATGATACAAGTTGCAAGATCACCCAGCTAGCCTATGATGGGTTGTCACTAGATAGGCTTAACTGTCAACTTTCCCATGGCTGCGACCTTCTCAGCCCGAGCTACACTCACGAGTAAGCGATCAATGAAACCCTATGGTGAAAATCAAACTCCGACATGGTAAAAGTTGCAAGATCACCCAGCTAGCCTATGATGGGTTGTCACTAGATAGGCTTAACTGTCAACTTTCCCATGGCTGCGACCTTATCAGCCCGAGCTACACTCAAGAGTACACGATCAATGAAGCGCTAAGGGGAAAGTAGAAACCCTGCTTCATACAAGTTGCCGAGTAAGCGATCAATGAAACCCTATGGTGTAAATCAAACTCCGGCATGATACAAGTTGCAAGATCACCCAGCTAGCCTATGATGGGTTGTCACTAGATAGGCTTAACTGTCAACTTTCCCATGGCTGCGACCTTCTCAGCCCGAGCTACACTCAAGAGTACACGATCAATGAAACCCTATGGGGAAAATCAAACTCCGACATGGTACAAGTTGCAAGATCACCCAGCTAGCCTATGATGGGCTGTCACTAGATAGGCTTAACTGTCAACTTTCCCATGGCTGCGTCATTCTCAGCCCGAGCTACACTCAAGAGTACACGATCAATGAAGCGCTAAGGGGAAAGTAGAAATCCTGCTTCATACAAGTTGCCGAGTAAGCTATCAATGAAACCCTATGGTGAAAATCAAACTCCGGCATGATACAAGTTGCAAGATCACCCAGCTAGCCTATGATGGGTTGTCACTAGATAGGCTTAACTGTCAACTTTCCCATGGCTGCGACCTTCTCAGCCCGAGATACACTCAAGAGTACACGATCAATGAAACCCTATGGGGAAAATCAAACTCCGACATGGTACAAGTTGCAAGATCACCCAGCTAGCCTATGATGGGCTCTCACTAGATAGGCTTAATTGTCAACTTTCCCATGGCTGCGTCATTCTCAGCCCGAGCTACACTCAAGAGTACACGATCAATGAAGCGCTAAGGGGAAAGTAGAAATCCTGCTTCATACAAGTTGCCGAGTAAGCGATCAATGAAACCCTATGGTGAAAATCAAACTCCGGCATGATAGAAGTTGCAAGATCACCCAGCTAGCCTATGATGGGTTGTCACTAGATAGGCTTAACTGTCAACTTTCCTATGGCTGCGACCTTCTCAGCCCGAGCTACTTTCAAGAGTACACGATCAATGAAACCCTATGGGGAAAATCAAACTCCGACATGGTACAAGTTGCAAGCTCACCCAGCTAGCCTGTGATGGGCTGTCACTAGATAGGCTTAACTGTCAACTTTCCCATGGCTGCGTCATTCTCAGCCCGAGCTACACTCAAGAGTACACGATCAATGAAGCGCTAAGGGGAAAGTAGAAATCCTGCTTCATACTAGTTGCCGAGTAACCGATCAATGAAACCCTATGGTGAAAATCAAACTCCGGCATGATACAAGTTGCAAGATCACCCAGCTAGCCTATGATGGGTTGTCACTAGATAGGCTTAACTGTCAACTTTCCCATGGCTGCGACCTTCTCAGCCCGAGCTACACTCAAGAGTACACGATCAATGAAACCCTATGGGGAAAATCAAACTCCGACATGGTACAAGTTGCAAGATCACCCAGCTAGCCTATGATGGGCTGTCACTAGATAGGCTTAACTGTCAACTTTCCCATGGCTTCGTCATTCTTAGCCCGAGCTACACTCAAGAGTACACGATCAATGAAGCGCTAAGGGGAAAGTAGAAATCCTGCTTCATACAAGTTGCCGAGTAAGCGATCAATGAAACCCTATGGTGAAAATCAAACTGCGGCATGATACAAGTTGCAAGATCACCCAGCTAGCCTATGATGGGTTGTCACTAGATAGGCTTAACTGTCAACTTTCCCATGGCTGCGACCTTCTCAGCCCGAGCTACACTCAAGAGTACACGATCAATGAAGCGCTAAGGGGAAAGTAAAAATCCTGCTTCATACAAGTTGCCGAGTAAGCGATCAATGAAACCCTATGGTGAAAATCAAACTCCGGCATGATACAAGTTGCAAGATCACCCAGCTAGCCTATGATGGGTTGTCACTAGATAGGCTTAACTGTCAACTTTCCCATGGCTGCGACCTTCTCAGCCCGAGCTACACTCACGAGTAAGCGATCAATGAAACCCTATGGTGAAAATCAAACTCCGACATGGTACAAGTTGCAAGATCACCCAGCTAGCCTATGATGGGCTGTCCTTTCCCATGGCTGCGTCATTCTCAGCCCGATCTACACTCAAGAGTACACGATCAATGAAGCGCTAAGGGGAAAGTAGAAATCCTGCTTGATACAAGTTGCCGAGGAAGCGATCAATGAAACCCTATGGTGAAAATCAAACTCCGGCATGATACAAGTTGCAAGATCACCCAGCTAGCCTATGATGGGTTGTCACTAGATAGGCTTAACTGTCAACTTTCCCATGGCTGCGACCTTCTCAGCCCGAGCTACACTCAAGAGTACACGAACAATGAAACCCTATGGGGAAAATCAAACTCCGACATGGTACAAGTTGCAAGCTCACCCAGCTAGCCTATGATGGGCTGTCACTAGATAGGCTTAACTGTCAACTTTCCCATGGCTGCGTCATTCTCAGCCCGAGCTACACTCAAGAGTACACGATCAATGAAGCGCTAAGGGGAAAGTAGAAATCCTGCTTCATACAAGTTGCCGAGTAAGCGATCAATGAAACCCTATGGTGAAAATCAAACTCCGGCATGATACAAGTTGCAAGATCACCCAGCTAGCCTATGATGGGTTGTCACTAGATAGGCTTAACTGTCAACTTTCCCATGGCTGCGACCTTCTCAGCCCGAGCTACACTCAACAGTACACGATCAATGAAACCCTATGGGGAAAATCAAACTCCGACATGGTACAAGTTGCAAGCTCACCCAGCTAGCCTATGATGGGCTGTCACTAGATAGGCTTAACTGTCAACTTTCCCATGGCTGCGTCATTCTCAGCCCGAGCTACACTCAAGAGTACACGATCAATGAAGCGCTAAGGGGAAAGTAGAAATCCTGCTTCATACAAGTTGCCGAGTAAGCGATCAATGAAACCCTATGGTGAAAATCAAACTCCTGCATGATACAAGTTGCAAGATCACCCAGCTAGCCTATGATGGGTTGTCACTAGATAGGCTTAACTGTCAACTTTCCCATGGCTGCGACCTTCTCAGCCCGAGCTACACTCAAGAGTACACGATCAATGAAACCCTATGGGGAAAATCAAACTCCGACATGGTACAAGTTGCAAGCTCACCCAGCTAGCCTATGATGGGTTGTCACTAGATAGGCTTAACTGTCAACTTTCCCATGGCTGCGTCATTCTCAGCCCGAGCTACACTCAAGAGTACACGATCAATGAAGCGCTAAGGGGAAAGTAGAAATCCTGCTTCATACAAGTTGCCGAGTAAGCGATCAATGAAACCCTATGGTGAAAATCAAACTCCGGTATGATACAAGTTGCAAGATCACCCAGCTAGCCTATGATGGGTTGTCACTAGATAGGCTTAACTGTCAACTTTCCCATGGCTGCGACCTTCTCAGCCCGAGCTACACTCAAATGTACACGATCAATGAAACCCTATGGGGAAAATCAAACTCCGACATGGTACAAGTTGCAAGCTCACCCAGCTAGCCTATGATGGGCTGTCACTAGATAGGCTTAACTGTCAACTTTCCCATGGCTGCGTCATTCTCAGCCCGAGCTACACTCAAGAGTACACGATCAATGAAGCGCTAAGGGGAAAGTAGAAATCCTGCTTCATACAAGTTGCCGAGTAAGCGATCAATGAAACCCTATGGTGAAAATCAAACTCCGGCATGATACAAGTTGCAAGATCACCCAGCTAGCCTATGATGGGTTGTCACTAGATAGGCTTAACTGTCAACTTTCCCATGGCTGCGACCTTCTCAGCCCGAGCTACACTCAAGAGTACACGATCAATGAAACCCTATGGGGAAAATCAAACTCCGACATGGTACAAGTTGCAAGCTCACCCAGCTAGCCTATGATGGGCTGTCACTAGATAGGCTTAACTGTCAACTTTCCCATGGCTGCGTCATTCTCAGCCCGAGCTACACTCAAGAGTACACGATCAATGAAGCGCTAAGGGGAAAGTAGAAATCCTGCTTCATACAAGTTGCCGAGTAAGCGATCAATGAAACCCTTTGGTGAAAATCAAACTCCGGCATGATACAAGTTGCAAGATCACCCAGCTAGCCTATGATGGGTTGTCACTAGATAGGCTTAACTGTCAACTTTCCCATGGCTGCGACCTTCTCAGCCCGAGCTACACTCAAGAGTACACGATCAATGAAACCCTATGGGGAAAATCAAACTCCGACATGGTACAAGTTGCAAGATCACCCAGCTAGCCTATGATGGGCTGTCACTAGATAGGCTTAACTGTCAACTTTCCCATGGCTGCGACCTTCTCAGCCCGAGCTACACTCAAGAGTACACGATCAATGAAACCCTATGGGGAAAATCAAACTCCGACATGGTACAAGTTGCAAGCTCACCCAGATAGCCTATGATGGGCTGTCACTAAATAGGCTTAACTGTCAACTTTCCCATGGCTGCGACCTTCTCAGCCCGAGCTACACTCAAGAGTACACGATCAATGAAACCCTATGGGGAAAATCAAACTCCGACATGGTACAAGTTGCAAGATCACCCAGCTAGCCTTTGATGGGCTGTCACCAGATAGGCTTAACTGTCAACTTTCCCATGGCTGCGTCATTCTCAGCCCGATCTACACTCAAGAGTACACGATCAATGAAGCGCTAAGGGGAAAGTAGAAATCCTGCTTGATACAAGTCGCCGAGGAAGCGATCAATGAAACCCTATGGTGAAAATCAAACTCCGGCATGATACAAGTTGCAAGATCACCCAGCTAGCCTATGATGGGTTGTCACTAGATAGGCTTAACTGTCAACTTTCCCATGGCTGCGACCTTCTCAGCCCGAGCTACACTCAAGAGTACACGATCAATGAAACCTTATGGGGAAAATCAAACTCCGACATGGTACAAGTTGCAAGATCACCCAGCTAGCCTATGATGGGCTGTCACTAGATAGGCTTAACTGTCAACTTTCCCATGGCTGCGTCATTCTCAGCCCGATCTACACTCAAGAGTACACGATCAATGAAGCGCTAAGGGGAAAGTAGAAATCCTGCTTGATACAAGTTGCCGAGTAAGCGATCAATGAAACCCTATGGTGTAAATCAAACTCCGGCATGATACAAGTTGCAAGATCACCCAGCTAGCCTATGATGGGTTGTCACTAGATAGGCTTAACTGTCAACTTTCCCATGGCTGCGACCTTCTCAGCCCGAGCTACACTCAAGAGTACACGATCAATGAAACCCTATGGGGAAAATCAAACTCCGACATGGTAAAAGTTGCAAGCTCACCCAGCTAGCCTATGATGGGCTGTCACTAGATAGGCTTAACTGTCAACTTTCCCATGGCTGCGTCATTCACAGCCCGAGCTACACTCAAGAGTACACGATCAATGAAGCGCTAAGGGGAAAGTAGAAATCCTGCTTCATACAAGTTGCCGAGTAAGCGATCAATGAAACCCTATGGTGAAAATCAAACTCCGGCATGATACAAGTTGCAAGATCACCCAGCTAGCCTATGATGGGTTGTCACTAGATAGGCTTAACTGTCAACTTTCCCATGGCTGCGACCTTCTCAGCCCGAGCTACACTCAAGAGTACACGATCAATGAAACCCTATGGGGAAAATCAAACTCCGACATGGTACAAGTTGCAAGATCACCCAGCTAGCCTATGATGGGCTGTCACTAGATAGGCTTAACTGTCAACTTTCCCATGGCTGCGTCATTCTCAGCCCGAGCTACACTCAAGAGTACACGATCAATGAAGCGCTAAGGGGAAAGTAGAAATCCTGCTTGATACAAGTTGCCGAGTAAGCGATCAATGAAACCCTATGGTGAAAATCAATCTCCGGCATGATACAAGTTGCAAGATTACCCAGCTAGCCTATGATGGGTTGTCACTAGATAGGCTTAAATGTCAACTTTCCCATGGCTGCGACCTTCTCAGCCCGAGCTACACTCAAGAGTACACGATCAATGAAACCCTATGGGGAAAATCAAACTCCGACATGGTACAAGTTGCAAGATCACCCAGCTAGCCTATGATGGGCTGTCACTAGATAGGCTTAACTGTCAACTTTCCCATGGCTGCGTCATTCTCAGCCCGAGCTACACTCAAGAGTACACGATCAATGAAGCGCTAAGGGGAAAGTAGAAATCCGGCTTCATACAAGTTGCCGAGTAAGCGATCAATGAAACCCTATGGTGAAAATCAAACTCCGGCATGATACAAGTTGCAAGATCACCCAGCTAGCCTATGATGGGTTGTCACTAGATAGGCTTAACTGTCAACTTTCCCATGGCTGCGACCTTCTCAGCCCGAGCTACACTCAAATGTACACGATCAATGAAACCCTATGGGGAAAATCAAACTCCGACATGGTACAAGTTGTAAGCTCACCCAGCTAGCCTATGATGGGCTGTCACTAGATAGGCTTAACTGTCAACTTTCCCATGGCTGCGTCATTCTCAGCCCGAGCTACACTCAAGAGTACACGATCAATGAAGCGCTAAGGGGAAAGTAGAAATCCTGCTTCATACAAGTTGCCGAGTAAGCGATCAATGAAACCCTATGGTGAAAATCAAACTCCGGCATGATACAAGTTGCAAGATCACCCAGCTAGCCTATGATGGGTTGTCACTAGATAGGCTTAACTGTCAACTTTCCCATGGCTGCGACCTTCTCAGCCCGAGCTACACTCAAGAGTACACGATCAATGAAACCCTATGGGGAAAATCAAACTCCGACATGGTACAAGTTGCAAGATCACCCAGCTAGCCTATGATGGGCTGTCACTAGATAGGCTTAACTGTCAACTTTCCCATGGCTGCGTCATTCTCAGCCCGAGCTACACTCAAGAGTACACGATCAATGAAGCGCTAAGGGGAAAGTAAAAATCCTGCTTCATACAAGTTGCCGAGTAAGCGATCAATGAAACCCTATGGTGAAAATCAAACTCCGGCATGATACAAGTTGCAAGATCACCCAGCTAGCCTATGATGGGTTGTCACTAGATAGGCTTAACTGTCAACTTTCCCATGGCTGCGACCTTCTCAGCCCGAGCTACACTCACGAGTAAGCGATCAATGAAACCCTATGGTGAAAATCAAACTCCGACATGGTAAAAGTTGCAAGATCACCCAGCTAGCCTATGATGGGTTGTCACCAGATAGGCTTAACTGTCAACTTTCCCATGGCTGCGACCTTATCAGCCCGAGCTACACTCAAGAGTACACGATCAATGAAGCGCTAAGGGGAAAGTAGAAACCCTGCTTCATACAAGTTGCCGAGTAAGCGATCAATGAAACCCTATGGTGTAAATCAAACTCCGGCATGATACAAGTTGCAAGATCACCCAGCTAGCCTATGATGGGTTGTCACTAGATAGGCTTAACTGTCAACTTTCCCATGGCTGCGACCTTCTCAGCCCGAGCTACACTCAAGAGTACACGATCAATGAAACCCTATGGGGAAAATCAAACTCCGACATGGTACAAGTTGCAAGATCACCCAGCTAGCCTATGATGGGCTGTCACTAGATAGGCTTAACTGTCAACTTTCCCATGGCTGCGTCATTCTCAGCCCGAGCTACACTCAAGAGTACACGATCAATGAAGCGCTAAGGGGAAAGTAGAAATCCTGCTTCATACAAGTTGCCGAGTAAGCTATCAATGAAACCCTATGGTGAAAATCAAACTCCGGCATGATACAAGTTGCAAGATCACCCAGCTAGCCTATGATGGGTTGTCACTAGATAGGCTTAACTGTCAACTTTCCCATGGCTGCGACCTTCTCAGCCCGAGATACACTCAAGAGTACACGATCAATGAAACCCTATGGGGAAAATCAAACTCCGACATGGTACAAGTTGCAAGATCACCCAGCTAGCCTATGATGGGCTCTCACTAGATAGGCTTAATTGTCAACTTTCCCATGGCTGCGTCATTCTCAGCCCGAGCTACACTCAAGAGTACACGATCAATGAAGCGCTAAGGGGAAAGTAGAAATCCTGCTTCATACAAGTTGCCGAGTAAGCGATCAATGAAACCCTATGGTGAAAATCAAACTCCGGCATGATAGAAGTTGCAAGATCACCCAGCTAGCCTATGATGGGTTGTCACTAGATAGGCTTAACTGTCAACTTTCCTATGGCTGCGACCTTCTCAGCCCGAGCTACATTCAAGAGTACACGATCAATGAAACCCTATGGGGAAAATCAAACTCCGACATGGTACAAGTTGCAAGATCACCCAGCTAGCCTATGATGGGCTGTCACTAGATAGGCTTAACTGTCAACTTTCCCATGGCTTCGTCATTCTTAGCCCGAGCTACACTCAAGAGTACACGATCAATGAAGCGCTAAGGGGAAAGTAGAAATCCTGCTTCATACAAGTTGCCGAGTAAGCGATCAATGAAACCCTATGGTGAAAATCAAACTGCGGCATGATACAAGTTGCAAGATCACCCAGCTAGCCTATGATGGGTTGTCACTAGATAGGCTTAACTGTCTTCAACTTTCCATGGCTGCGACCTTCTCAGCCCGAGCTACACTCAAGAGTACACGATCAATGAAGCGCTAAGGGGAAAGTAAAAATCCTGCTTCATACAAGTTGCCGAGTAAGCGATCAATGAAACCCTATGGTGAAAATCAAACTCCGGCATGATACAAGTTGCAAGATCACCCAGCTAGCTTATGATGGGTTGTCACTAGATAGGCTTAACTGTCAACTTTCCATGGCTGCGACCTTCTCAGCCCGAGCTACACTCAAGAGTACACGATCAATGAAACCCTATGGGGAAAATCAAACTCCGACATGGTACAAGTTGCAAGATCACCCAGCTAGCCTATGATGGGCTGTCACTAGATAGGCTTAACTGTCAACTTTCCCATGGCTGCGTCATTCTCAGCCCGAGCTACACTCAAGAGTACACGATCAATGAAGCGCTAAGGGGAAAGTAGAAATCCTGCTTCATACAAGTTGCCGAGTAAGCGATCAATGAAACCCTATGGTGAAAATCAAACTCCGGCATGATACAAGTTGCAAGATCACCCAGCTAGCCTATGATGGGTTTTCACTAGATAGGCTTAACTGTCAACTTTCCCATGGCTGCGACCTTCTCAGCCCGAGCTACACTCAAGAGTACACGATCAATGAAACCCTATGGGGAAAATCAAACTCCGACATGGTACAAGTTGCAAGCTCACCCAGCTAGCCTATGATGGGCTGTCACTAGATAGGCTTAACTGTCAACTTTCCCATGGCTGCGTCATTCTCAGCCCGAGCTACACTCAAGAGTACACGATCAATGAAGCGCTAAGGGGAAAGTAGAAATCCTGCTTCATACAAGTTGCCGAGTAAGCGATCAATGAAACCCTATGGTGAAAATCAAACTCCGGCATGATACAAGTTGCAAGATCACCCAGCTAGCCTATGATGGTTGTCACTAGATAGGCTTAACTGTCAACTTTCCCATGGCTGCGACCTTCTCAGCCCGAGCTACACTCAAGAGTACACGATCAATGAAACCCTATGGGGAAAATCAAACTCCGACATGGTACAAGTTGCAAGATCACCCAGCTAGCCTATGATGGGCTGTCACTAGATAGGCTTAACTGTCAACTTTCCCATGGCTGCGTCATTCTCAGCCCGAGCTACACTCAAGAGTACACGATCAATGAAGCGCTAAGGGGAAAGTAGAAATCCTGCTTCATACAAGTTGCCGAGTAAGCGATCAATGAAACCCTATGGTGAAAATCAAACTCCTGCATGATACAAGTTGCAAGATCACCCAGCTAGCCTATGATGGGTTGTCACTAGATAGGCTTAACTGTCAACTTTCCCATGGCTGCGACCTTCTCAGCCCGAGCTACACTCAAGAGTACACGATCAATGAAACCCTATGGGGAAAATCAAACTCCGACATGGTACAAGTTGCAAGATCACCCAGCTAGCCTATGATGGGCTGTCACTAGATAGGCTTAACTGTCAACTTTCCCATGGCTGCGTCATTCTCAGCCCGAGCTACACTCAAGAGTACACGATCAATGAAGCGCTAAGGGGAAAGTAGAAATCCTGCTTGATACAAGTTGCCGAGTAAGCGATCAATGAAACCCTATGGTGAAAATCAATCTCCGGCATGATACAAGTTGCAAGATCACCCAGCTATCCTATGATGGGTTGTCACTAGATAGGCTTAAATGTCAACTTTCCCATGGCTGCGACCTTCTCAGCCCGAGCTACACTCAAGAGTACACGATCAATGAAACCCTATGGGGAAAATCAAACTCCGACATGGTACAAGTTGCAAGATCACCCAGCTAGCCTATGATGGGCTGTCACTAGATAGGCTTAACTGTCAACTTTCCCATGGCTGCGTCATTCTCAGCCCGAGCTACACTCAAGAGTACACGATCAATGAAGCGCTAAGGGGAAAGTAGAAATCCGGCTTCATACAAGTTGCCGAGTAAGCGATCAATGAAACCCTATGGTGAAAATCAAACTCCGGCATGATACAAGTTGCAAGATCACCCAGCTAGCCTATGATGGGTTGTCACTAGATAGGCTTAACTGTCAACTTTCCCATGGCTGCGACCTTCTCAGCCCGAGCTACACTCAAGAGTACACGATCAATGAAACCCTATGGGGAAAATCAAACTCCGACATGGTACAAGTTGCAAGCTCACCCAGCTAGCCTATGATGGGCTGTCACTAGATAGGCTTAACTGTCAACTTTCCCATGGCTGCGTCATTCTCAGCCCGAGCTACACTCAGAGTACACGATCAATGAAGCGCTAAGGGGAAAGTAGAAATCCTACTTCATACAAGTTGCCGAGTAAGCGATCAATGAAACCCTATGGTGAAAATCAAACTCCGGCATGATACAAGTTGCAAGATCACCCAGCTAGCCTATGATGGGTTGTCACTAGATAGGCTTAACTGTCAACTTTCCCATGGCTGCGACCTTCTCAGCCCGAGCTACACTCAAGAGTACACGATCAATGAAACCCTATGGGGAAAATCAAACTCCGACATGGTACAAGTTGCAAGATCACCCAGCTAGCCTATGATGGGCTGTCACTAGATAGGCTTAACTGTCAACTTTCCCATGGCTGCGTCATTCTCAGCCCGAGCTACACTCAAGAGTACACGATCAATGAAGCGCTAAGGGGAAAGTAGAAATCCTGCTTCATACAAGTTGCCGAGTAAGCGATCAATGAAACCCTATGGTGAAAATCAAACTCCTGCATGATACAAGTTGCAAGATCACCCAGCTAGCCTATGATGGGTTGTCACTAGATAGGCTTAACTGTCAACTTTCCCATGGCTGCGACCTTCTCAGCCCGAGCTACACTCAAGAGTACACGATCAATGAAACCCTATGGGGAAAATCAAACTCCGACATGGTACAAGTTGCAAGCTCACCCAGCTAGCCTATGATGGGTTGTCACTAGATAGGCTTAACTGTCAACTTTCCCATGGCTGCGTCATTCTCAGCCCGAGCTACACTCAAGAGTACACGATCAATGAAGCGTTAAGGGGAAAGTAGAAATCCTGCTTCATACAAGTTGCCGAGTAAGCGATCAATGAAACCCTATGGTGAAAATCAAACTCCGGCATGATACAAGTTGCAAGATCACCCAGCTAGCCTATGATGGGTTGTCACTAGATAGGCTTAACTGTCAACTTTCCCATGGCTGCGACCTTCTCAGCCCGAGCTACACTCAAATGTACACGATCAATGAAACCCTATGGGGAAAATCAAACTCCGACATGGTACAAGTTGTAAGCTCACCCAGCTAGTCTATGATGGGCTGTCACTAGATAGGCTTAACTGTCAACTTTCCCATGGCTGCGTCATTCTCAGCCCGAGCTACACTCAAGAGTACACGATCAATGAAGCGCTAAGGGGAAAGTAGAAATCCTGCTTCATACAAGTTGCCGAGTAAGCGATCAATGAAACCCTATGGTGAAAATCAAACTCCGGCATGATACAAGTTGCAAGATCACCCAGCTAGCCTATGATGGGTTGTCACTAGATAGGCTTAACTGTCAACTTTCCCATGGCTGCGACCTTCTCAGCCCGAGCTACACTCAAGAGTACACGATCAATGAAACCCTATGGGGAAAATCAAACTCCGACATGGTACAAGTTGCAAGATCACCCAGCTAGCCTATGATGGGCTGTCACTAGATAGGCTTAACTGTCAACTTTCCCATGGCTGCGTCATTCTCAGCCCGAGCTACACTCAAGAGTACACGATCAATGAAGCGCTAAGGGGAAAGTAAAAATCCTGCTTCATACAAGTTGCCGAGTAAGCGATCAATGAAACCCTATGGTGAAAATCAAACTCCGGCATGATACAAGTTGCAAGATCACCCAGCTAGCCTATGATGGGTTGTCACTAGATAGGCTTAACTGTCAACTTTCCCATGGCTGCGACCTTCTCAGCCCGAGCTACACTCACGAGTAAGCGATCAATGAAATCCTATGGTGAAAATCAAACTCCGACATGGTAAAAGTTGCAAGATCACCCAGCTAGCCTATGATGGGTTGTCACCAGATAGGCTTAACTGTCAACTTTCCCATGGCTGCGACCTTATCAGCCCGAGCTACACTCAAGAGTACACGATCAATGAAGCGCTAAGGGGAAAGTAGAAACCCTGCTTCATACAAGTTGCCGAGTAAGCGATCAATGAAACCCTATGGTGTAAATCAAACTCCGGCATGATACAAGTTGCAAGATCACCCAGCTAGCCTATGATGGGTTGTCACTAGATAGGCTTAACTGTCAACTTTCCCATGGCTGCGACCTTCTCAGCCCGAGCTACACTCAAGAGTACACGATCAATGAAACCCTATGGGGAAAATCAAACTCCGACATGGTACAAGTTGCAAGATCACCCAGCTAGCCTATGATGGGCTGTCACTAGATAGGCTTAACTGTCAACTTTCCCATGGCTGCGTCATTGTCAGCCCGAGCTACACTCAAGAGTACACGATCAATGAAGCGCTAAGGGGAAAGTAGAAATCCTGCTTCATACAAGTTGCCGAGTAAGCTATCAATGAAACCCTATGGTGAAAATCAAACTCCGGCATGATACAAGTTGCAAGATCACCAGCTAGCCTATGATGGTTGTCACTAGATAGGCTTAACTGTCAACTTTCCCATGGCTGCGACCTTCTCAGCCCGAGATACACTCAAGAGTACACGATCAATGAAACCCTATGGGGAAAATCAAACTCCGACATGGTACAAGTTGCAAGATCACCCAGCTAGCCTATGATGGGCTCTCACTAGATAGGCTTAATTGTCAACTTTCCCATGGCTGCGTCATTCTCAGCCCGAGCTACACTCAAGAGTACACGATCAATGAAGCGCTAAGGGGAAAGTAGAAATCCTGCTTCATACAAGTTGCCGAGTAAGCGATCAATGAAACCCTATGGTGAAAATCAAACTCCGGCATGATAGAAGTTGCAAGATCACCCAGCTAGCCTATGATGGGTTGTCACTAGATAGGCTTAACTGTCAACTTTCCTATGGCTGCGACCTTCTCAGCCCGAGCTACATTCAAGAGTACACGATCAATGAAACCCTATGGGGAAAATCAAACTCCGACATGGTACAAGTTGCAAGATCACCCAGCTAGCCTATGATGGGCTGTCACTAGATAGGCTTAACTGTCAACTTTCCCATGGCTTCGTCATTCTTAGCCCGAGCTACACTCAAGAGTACACGATCAATGAAGCGCTAAGGGGAAAGTAGAAATCCTGCTTCATACAAGTTGCCGAGTAAGCGATCAATGAAACCCTATGGTGAAAATCAAACTGCGGCATGATACAAGTTGCAAGATCACCCAGCTAGCCTATGATGGGTTGTCACTAGATAGGCTTAACTGTCAACTTTCCCATGGCTGCGACCTTCTCAGCCCGAGCTACACTCAAGAGTACACGATCAATGAAGCGCTAAGGGGAAAGTAAAAATCCTGCTTCATACAAGTTGCCGAGTAAGCGATCAATGAAACCCTATGGTGAAAATCAAACTCCGGCATGATACAAGTTGCAAGATCACCCAGCTAGCCTATGATGGGTTGTCACTAGATAGGCTTAACTGTCAACTTTCCCATGGCTGCGAGCTTCTCAGCCCGAGCTACACTCAAGAGTACACGATCAATGAAACCCTATGGGGAAAATCAAACTCCGACATGGTACAAGTTGCAAGATCACCCAGCTAGCCTATGATGGGCTGTCACTAGATAGGCTTAACTGTCAACTTTCCCATGGCTGCGTCATTCTCAGCCCGAGCTACACTCAAGAGTACACGATCAATGAAGCGCTAAGGGGAAAGTAGAAATCCTGCTTCATACAAGTTGCCGAGTAAGCGATCAATGAAACCCTATGGTGAAAATCAAACTCCGGCATGATACAAGTTGCAAGATCACCCAGCTAGCCTATGATGGGTTGTCACTAGATAGGCTTAACTGTCAACTTTCCCATGGCTGCGACCTTCTCAGCCCGAGCTACACTCAAGAGTACACGATCAATGAAACCCTATGGGGAAAATCAAACTCCGACATGGTACAAGTTGCAAGATCGCCCAGCTAGCCTATGATGGGCTGTCACTAGATAGGCTTAACTGTCAACTTTCCCATGGCTGCGTCATTCTCAGCCCGAGCTACACTCAAGAGTACACGATCAATGAAGCGCTAAGGGGAAAGTAGAAATCCTGCTTCATACAAGTTGCCGAGTAAGCGATCAATGAAACCCTATGGTGTAAATCAAACTCCGGCATGATACAAGTTGCAAGATCACCCAGCTAGCCTATGATGGGTTGTCACTAGATAGGCTTAACTGTCAACTTTCCCATGGCTGCGACCTTCTCAGCCCGAGCTACACTCAAGAGTACACGATCAATGAAACCCTATGGGGAAAATCAAACTCCGACATGGTACAAGTTGCAAGCTCACCCAGCTAGCCTATGATGGGTTGTCACTAGATAGGCTTAACTGTCAACTTTCCCATGGCTGCGTCATTCTCAGCCCGAGCTACACTCAAGAGTACACGATCAATGAAGCGCTAAGGGGAAAGTAGAAATCCTGCTTCATACAAGTTGCCGAGTAAGCGATCAATGAAACCCTATGGTGAAAATCAAACTCCGGCATGATACAAGTTGCAAGATCACCCAGCTAGCCTATGATGGGTTGTCACTAGATAGGCTTAACTGTCAACTTTCCCATGGCTGCGACCTTCTCAGCCCGAGCTACACTCAAATGTACACGATCAATGAAACCCTATGGGGAAAATCAAACTCCGACATGGTACAAGTTGCAAGCTCACCCAGCTAGCCTATGATGGGCTGTCACTAGATAGGCTTAACTGTCAACTTTCCCATGGCTGCGTCATTCTCAGCCCGAGCTACACTCAAGAGTACACGATCAATGAAGCGCTAAGGGGAAAGTAGAAATCCTGCTTCATACAAGTTGCCGAGTAAGCGATCAATGAAACCCTATGGTGAAAATCAAACTCCGGCATGATACAAGTTGCAAGATCACCCAGCTAGCCTATGATGGGTTGTCACTAGATAGGCTTAACTGTCAACTTTCCCATGGCTGCGACCTTCTCAGCCCGAGCTACACTCAAGAGTACACGATCAATGAAACCCTATGGGGAAAATCAAACTCCGACATGGTACAAGTTGCAAGATCACCCAGCTAGCCTATGATGGGCTGTCACTAGATAGGCTTAACTGTCAACTTTCCCATGGCTGCGTCATTCTCAGCCCGAGCTACACTCAAGAGTACACGATCAATGAAGCGCTAAGGGGAAAGTAAAAATCCTGCTTCATACAAGTTGCCGAGTAAGCGATCAATGAAACCCTATGGTGAAAATCAAACTCCGGCATGATACAAGTTGCAAGATCACCCAGCTAGCCTATGATGGGTTGTCACTAGATAGGCTTAACTGTCAACTTTCCCATGGCTGCGACCTTCTCAGCCCGAGCTACACTCACGAGTAAGCGATCAATGAAACCCTATGGTGAAAATCAAACTCCGACATGGTAAAAGTTGCAAGATCACCCAGCTAGCCTATGATGGGTTGTCACTAGATAGGCTTAACTGTCAACTTTCCCATGGCTGCGACCTTATCAGCCCGAGCTACACTCAAGAGTACACGATCAATGAAGCGCTAAGGGGAAAGTAGAAACCCTGCTTCATACAAGTTGCCGAGTAAGCGATCAATGAAACCCTATGGTGTAAATCAAACTCCGGCATGATACAAGTTGCAAGATCACCCAGCTAGCCTATGATGGGTTGTCACTAGATAGGCTTAACTGTCAACTTTCCCATGGCTGCGACCTTCTCAGCCCGAGCTACACTCAACAGTACACGATCAATGAAACCCTATGGGGAAAATCAAACTCCGACATGGTACAAGTTGCAAGATCACCCAGCTAGCCTATGATGGGCTGTCACTAGATAGGCTTAACTGTCAACTTTCCCATGGCTGCGTCATTCTCAGCCCGAGCTACACTCAAGAGTACACGATCAATGAAGCGCTAAGGGGAAAGTAGAAATCCTGCTTCATACAAGTTGCCGAGTAAGCTATCAATGAAACCCTATGGTGAAAATCAAACTCCGGCATGATACAAGTTGCAAGATCACCCAGCTAGCCTATGATGGGTTGTCACTAGATAGGCTTAACTGTCAACTTTCCCATGGCTGCGACCTTCTCAGCCCGAGATACACTCAAGAGTACACGATCAATGAAACCCTATGGGGAAAATCAAACTCCGACATGGTACAAGTTGCAAGATCACCCAGCTAGCCTATGATGGGCTCTCACTAGATAGGCTTAATTGTCAACTTTCCCATGGCTGCGTCATTCTCAGCCCGAGCTACACTCAAGAGTACACGATCAATGAAGCGCTAAGGGGAAAGTAGAAATCCTGCTTCATACAAGTTGCCGAGTAAGCGATCAATGAAACCCTATGGTGAAAATCAAACTCCGGCATGATAGAAGTTGCAAGATCACCCAGCTAGCCTATGATGGGTTGTCACTAGATAGGCTTAACTGTCAACTTTCCTATGGCTGCGACCTTCTCAGCCCGAGCTACTTTCAAGAGTACACGATCAATGAAACCCTATGGGGAAAATCAAACTCCGACATGGTACAAGTTGCAAGCTCACCCAGCTAGCCTGTGATGGGCTGTCACTAGATAGGCTTAACTGTCAACTTTCCCATGGCTGCGTCATTCTCAGCCCGAGCTACACTCAAGAGTACACGATCAATGAAGCGCTAAGGGGAAAGTAGAAATCCTGCTTCATACTAGTTGCCGAGTAACCGATCAATGAAACCCTATGGTGAAAATCAAACTCCGGCATGATACAAGTTGCAAGATCACCCAGCTAGCCTATGATGGGTTGTCACTAGATAGGCTTAACTGTCAACTTTCCCATGGCTGCGACCTTCTCAGCCCGAGCTACACTCAAGAGTACACGATCAATGAAACCCTATGGGGAAAATCAAACTCCGACATGGTACAAGTTGCAAGATCACCCAGCTAGCCTATGATGGGCTGTCACTAGATAGGCTTAACTGTCAACTTTCCCATGGCTTCGTCATTCTTAGCCCGAGCTACACTCAAGAGTACACGATCAATGAAGCGCTAAGGGGAAAGTAGAAATCCTGCTTCATACAAGTTGCCGAGTAAGCGATCAATGAAACCCTATGGTGAAAATCAAACTGCGGCATGATACAAGTTGCAAGATCACCCAGCTAGCCTATGATGGGTTGTCACTAGATAGGCTTAACTGTCAACTTTCCCATGGCTGCGACCTTCTCAGCCCGAGCTACACTCAAGAGTACACGATCAATGAAGCGCTAAGGGGAAAGTAAAAATCCTGCTTCATACAAGTTGCCGAGTAAGCGATCAATGAAACCCTATGGTGAAAATCAAACTCCGGCATGATACAAGTTGCAAGATCACCCAGCTAGCCTATGATGGGTTGTCACTAGATAGGCTTAACTGTCAACTTTCCCATGGCTGCGACCTTCTCAGCCCGAGCTACACTCACGAGTAAGCGATCAATGAAACCCTATGGTGAAAATCAAACTCCGACATGGTACAAGTTGCAAGATCACCCAGCTAGCCTATGATGGGCTGTCACTAGATAGGCTTAACTGTCAACTTTCCCATGGCTGCGTCATTCTCAGCCCGATCTACACTCAAGAGTACACGATCAATGAAGCGCTAAGGGGAAAGTAGAAATCCTGCTTGATACAAGTTGCCGAGGAAGCGATCAATGAAACCCTATGGTGAAAATCAAACTCCGGCATGATACAAGTTGCAAGATCACCCAGCTAGCCTATGATGGGTTGTCACTAGATAGGCTTAACTGTCAACTTTCCCATGGCTGCGACCTTCTCAGCCCGAGCTACACTCAAGAGTACACGAACAATGAAACCCTATGGGGAAAATCAAACTCCGACATGGTACAAGTTGCAAGCTCACCCAGCTAGCCTATGATGGGCTGTCACTAGATAGGCTTAACTGTCAACTTTCCCATGGCTGCGTCATTCTCAGCCCGAGCTACACTCAAGAGTACACGATCAATGAAGCGCTAAGGGGAAAGTAGAAATCCTGCTTCATACAAGTTGCCGAGTAAGCGATCAATGAAACCCTATGGTGAAAATCAAACTCCGGCATGATACAAGTTGCAAGATCACCCAGCTAGCCTATGATGGGTTGTCACTAGATAGGCTTAACTGTCAACTTTCCCATGGCTGCGACCTTCTCAGCCCGAGCTACACTCAACAGTACACGATCAATGAAACCCTATGGGGAAAATCAAACTCCGACATGGTACAAGTTGCAAGCTCACCCAGCTAGCCTATGATGGGCTGTCACTAGATAGGCTTAACTGTCAACTTTCCCATGGCTGCGTCATTCTCAGCCCGAGCTACACTCAAGAGTACACGATCAATGAAGCGCTAAGGGGAAAGTAGAAATCCTGCTTCATACAAGTTGCCGAGTAAGCGATCAATGAAACCCTATGGTGAAAATCAAACTCCTGCATGATACAAGTTGCAAGATCACCCAGCTAGCCTATGATGGGTTGTCACTAGATAGGCTTAACTGTCAACTTTCCCATGGCTGCGACCTTCTCAGCCCGAGCTACACTCAAGAGTACACGATCAATGAAACCCTATGGGGAAAATCAAACTCCGACATGGTACAAGTTGCAAGCTCACCCAGCTAGCCTATGATGGGTTGTCACTAGATAGGCTTAACTGTCAACTTTCCCATGGCTGCGTCATTCTCAGCCCGAGCTACACTCAAGAGTACACGATCAATGAAGCGCTAAGGGGAAAGTAGAAATCCTGCTTCATACAAGTTGCCGAGTAAGCGATCAATGAAACCCTATGGTGAAAATCAAACTCCGGTATGATACAAGTTGCAAGATCACCCAGCTAGCCTATGATGGGTTGTCACTAGATAGGCTTAACTGTCAACTTTCCCATGGCTGCGTCATTCTCAGCCCGAGCTACACTCAAGAGTACACGATCAATGAAGCGCTAAGGGGAAAGTAGAAATCCTGCTTCATACAAGTTGCCGAGTAAGCGATCAATGAAACCCTATGGTGAAAATCAAACTCCGGCATGATACAAGTTGCAAGATCACCCAGCTAGCCTATGATGGGTTGTCACTAGATAGGCTTAACTGTCAACTTTCCCATGGCTGCGACCTTCTCAGCCCGAGCTACACTCAAGAGTACACGATCAATGAAACCCTATGGGGAAAATCAAACTCCGACATGGTACAAGTTGCAAGATCACCCAGCTAGCCTATGATGGGCTCTCACTAGATAGGCTTAATTGTCAACTTTCCCATGGCTGCGTCATTCTCAGCCCGAGCTACACTCAAGAGTACACGATCAATGAAGCGCTAAGGGGAAAGTAGAAATCCTGCTTCATACAAGTTGCCGAGTAAGCGATCAATGAAACCCTATGGTGAAAATCAAACTCCAGCATGATAGAAGTTGCAAGATCACCCAGCTAGCCTATGATGGGTTGTCACTAGATAGGCTTAACTGTCAACTTTCCTATGGCTGCGACCTTCTCAGCCCGAGCTACATTCAAGAGTACACGATCAATGAAACCCTATGGGGAAAATCAAACTCCGACATGGTACAAGTTGCAAGATCACCCAGCTAGCCTATGATGGGCTGTCACTAGATAGGCTTAACTGTCAACTTTCCCATGGCTTCGTCATTCTTAGCCCGAGCTACACTCAAGAGTACACGATCAATGAAGCGCTAAGGGGAAAGTAGAAATCCTGCTTCATACAAGTTGCCGAGTAAGCGATCAATGAAACCCTATGGTGAAAATCAAACTGCGGCATGATACAAGTTGCAAGATCACCCAGCTAGCCTATGATGGGTTGTCACTAGATAGGCTTAACTGTCAACTTTCCCATGGCTGCGACCTTCTCAGCCCGAGCTACACTCAAGAGTACACGATCAATGAAGCGCTAAGGGGAAAGTAAAAATCCTGCTTCATACAAGTTGCCGAGTAAGCGATCAATGAAACCCTATGGTGAAAATCAAACTCCGGCATGATACAAGTTGCAAGATCACCCAGCTAGCCTATGATGGGTTGTCACTAGATAGGCTTAACTGTCAACTTTCCCATGGCTGCGAGCTTCTCAGCCCGAGCTACACTCAAGAGTACACGATCAATGAAACCCTATGGGGAAAATCAAACTCCGACATGGTACAAGTTGCAAGATCACCCAGCTAGCCTATGATGGGCTGTCACTAGATAGGCTTAACTGTCAACTTTCCCATGGCTGCGTCATTCTCAGCCCGAGCTACACTCAAGAGTACACGATCAATGAAGCGCTAAGGGGAAAGTAGAAATCCTGCTTCATACAAGTTGCCGAGTAAGCGATCAATGAAACCCTATGGTGAAAATCAAACTCCGGCATGATACAAGTTGCAAGATCACCCAGGTAGCCTATGATGGGTTTTCACTAGATAGGCTTAACTGTCAACTTTCCCATGGCTGCGACCTTCTCAGCCCGAGCTACACTCAAGAGTACACGATCAATGAAACCCTATGGGGAAAATCAAACTCCGACATGGTACAAGTTGCAAGCTCACCCAGCTAGCCTATGATGGGCTGTCACTAGATAGGCTTAACTGTCAACTTTCCCATGGCTGCGTCATTCTCAGCCCGAGCTACACTCAAGAGTACACGATCAATGAAGCGCTAAGGGGAAAGTAGAAATCCTGCTTCATACAAGTTGCCGAGTAAGCGATCAATGAAACCCTATGGTGAAAATCAAACTCCGGCATGATACAAGTTGCAAGATCACCCAGCTAGCCTATGATGGGTTGTCACTAGATAGGCTTAACTGTCAACTTTCCCATGGCTGCGACCTTCTCAGCCCGAGCTACACTCAAGAGTACACGATCAATGAAACCCTATGGGGAAAATCAAACTCCGACATGGTACAAGTTGCAAGATCGCCCAGCTAGCCTATGATGGGCTGTCACTAGATAGGCTTAACTGTCAACTTTCCCATGGCTGCGTCATTCTCAGCCCGAGCTACACTCAAGAGTACACGATCAATGAAGCGCTAAGGGGAAAGTAGAAATCCTGCTTCATACAAGTTGCCGAGTAAGCGATCAATGAAACCCTATGGTGTAAATCAAACTCCGGCATGATACAAGTTGCAAGATCACCCAGCTAGCCTATGATGGGTTGTCACTAGATAGGCTTAACTGTCAACTTTCCCATGGCTGCGACCTTCTCAGCCCGAGCTACACTCAAGAGTACACGATCAATGAAACCCTATGGGGAAAATCAAACTCCGACATGGTACAAGTTGCAAGCTCACCCAGCTAGCCTATGATGGGTTGTCACTAGATAGGCTTAACTGTCAACTTTCCCATGGCTGCGTCATTCTCAGCCCGAGCTACACTCAAGAGTACACGATCAATGAAGCGCTAAGGGGAAAGTAGAAATCCTGCTTCATACAAGTTGCCGAGTAAGCGATCAATGAAACCCTATGGTGAAAATCAAACTCCGGCATGATACAAGTTGCAAGATCACCCAGCTAGCCTATGATGGGTTGTCACTAGATAGGCTTAACTGTCAACTTTCCCATGGCTGCGACCTTCTCAGCCCGAGCTACACTCAAATGTACACGATCAATGAAACCCTATGGGGAAAATCAAACTCCGACATGGTACAAGTTGCAAGCTCACCCAGCTAGCCTATGATGGGCTGTCACTAGATAGGCTTAACTGTCAACTTTCCCATGGCTGCGTCATTCTCAGCCCGAGCTACACTCAAGAGTACACGATCAATGAAGCGCTAAGGGGAAAGTAGAAATCCTGCTTCATACAAGTTGCCGAGTAAGCGATCAATGAAACCCTATGGTGAAAATCAAACTCCGGCATGATACAAGTTGCAAGATCACCCAGCTAGCCTATGATGGGTTGTCACTAGATAGGCTTAACTGTCAACTTTCCCATGGCTGCGACCTTCTCAGCCCGAGCTACACTCAAGAGTACACGATCAATGAAACCCTATGGGGAAAATCAAACTCCGACATGGTACAAGTTGCAAGATCACCCAGCTAGCCTATGATGGGCTGTCACTAGATAGGCTTAACTGTCAACTTTCCCATGGCTGCGTCATTCTCAGCCCGAGCTACACTCAAGAGTACACGATCAATGAAGCGCTAAGGGGAAAGTAAAAATCCTGCTTCATACAAGTTGCCGAGTAAGCGATCAATGAAACCCTATGGTGAAAATCAAACTCCGGCATGATACAAGTTGCAAGATCACCCAGCTAGCCTATGATGGGTTGTCACTAGATAGGCTTAACTGTCAACTTTCCCATGGCTGCGACCTTCTCAGCCCGAGCTACACTCACGAGTAAGCGATCAATGAAACCCTATGGTGAAAATCAAACTCCGACATGGTAAAAGTTGCAAGATCACCCAGCTAGCCTATGATGGGTTGTCACTAGATAGGCTTAACTGTCAACTTTCCCATGGCTGCGACCTTATCAGCCCGAGCTACACTCAAGAGTACACGATCAATGAAGCGCTAAGGGGAAAGTAGAAACCCTGCTTCATACAAGTTGCCGAGTAAGCGATCAATGAAACCCTATGGTGTAAATCAAACTCCGGCATGATACAAGTTGCAAGATCACCCAGCTAGCCTATGATGGGTTGTCACTAGATAGGCTTAACTGTCAACTTTCCCATGGCTGCGACCTTCTCAGCCCGAGCTACACTCAAGAGTACACGATCAATGAAACCCTATGGGGAAAATCAAACTCCGACATGGTACAAGTTGCAAGATCACCCAGCTAGCCTATGATGGGCTGTCACTAGATAGGCTTAACTGTCAACTTTCCCATGGCTGCGTCATTCTCAGCCCGAGCTACACTCAAGAGTACACGATCAATGAAGCGCTAAGGGGAAAGTAGAAATCCTGCTTCATACAAGTTGCCGAGTAAGCTATCAATGAAACCCTATGGTGAAAATCAAACTCCGGCATGATACAAGTTGCAAGATCACCCAGCTAGCCTATGATGGGTTGTCACTAGATAGGCTTAACTGTCAACTTTCCCATGGCTGCGACCTTCTCAGCCCGAGATACACTCAAGAGTACACGATCAATGAAACCCTATGGGGAAAATCAAACTCCGACATGGTACAAGTTGCAAGATCACCCAGCTAGCCTATGATGGGCTCTCACTAGATAGGCTTAATTGTCAACTTTCCCATGGCTGCGTCATTCTCAGCCCGAGCTACACTCAAGAGTACACGATCAATGAAGCGCTAAGGGGAAAGTAGAAATCCTGCTTCATACAAGTTGCCGAGTAAGCGATCAATGAAACCCTATGGTGAAAATCAAACTCCGGCATGATAGAAGTTGCAAGATCACCCAGCTAGCCTATGATGGGTTGTCACTAGATAGGCTTAACTGTCAACTTTCCTATGGCTGCGACCTTCTCAGCCCGAGCTACTTTCAAGAGTACACGATCAATGAAACCCTATGGGGAAAATCAAACTCCGACATGGTACAAGTTGCAAGCTCACCCAGCTAGCCTGTGATGGGCTGTCACTAGATAGGCTTAACTGTCAACTTTCCCATGGCTGCGTCATTCTCAGCCCGAGCTACACTCAAGAGTACACGATCAATGAAGCGCTAAGGGGAAAGTAGAAATCCTGCTTCATACTAGTTGCCGAGTAACCGATCAATGAAACCCTATGGTGAAAATCAAACTCCGGCATGATACAAGTTGCAAGATCACCCAGCTAGCCTATGATGGGTTGTCACTAGATAGGCTTAACTGTCAACTTTCCCATGGCTGCGACCTTCTCAGCCCGAGCTACACTCAAGAGTACACGATCAATGAAACCCTATGGGGAAAATCAAACTCCGACATGGTACAAGTTGCAAGATCACCCAGCTAGCCTATGATGGGCTGTCACTAGATAGGCTTAACTGTCAACTTTCCCATGGCTTCGTCATTCTTAGCCCGAGCTACACTCAAGAGTACACGATCAATGAAGCGCTAAGGGGAAAGTAGAAATCCTGCTTCATACAAGTTGCCGAGTAAGCGATCAATGAAACCCTATGGTGAAAATCAAACTGCGGCATGATACAAGTTGCAAGATCACCCAGCTAGCCTATGATGGGTTGTCACTAGATAGGCTTAACTGTCAACTTTCCCATGGCTGCGACCTTCTCAGCCCGAGCTACACTCAAGAGTACACGATCAATGAAGCGCTAAGGGGAAAGTAAAAATCCTGCTTCATACAAGTTGCCGAGTAAGCGATCAATGAAACCCTATGGTGAAAATCAAACTCCGGCATGATACAAGTTGCAAGATCACCCAGCTAGCCTATGATGGGTTGTCACTAGATAGGCTTAACTGTCAACTTTCCCATGGCTGCGACCTTCTCAGCCCGAGCTACACTCACGAGTAAGCGATCAATGAAACCCTATGGTGAAAATCAAACTCCGACATGGTACAAGTTGCAAGATCACCCAGCTAGCCTATGATGGGCTGTCACTAGATAGGCTTAACTGTCAACTTTCCCATGGCTGCGTCATTCTCAGCCCGATCTACACTCAAGAGTACACGATCAATGAAGCGCTAAGGGGAAAGTAGAAATCCTGCTTGATACAAGTTGCCGAGGAAGCGATCAATGAAACCCTATGGTGAAAATCAAACTCCGGCATGATACAAGTTGCAAGATCACCCAGCTAGCCTATGATGGGTTGTCACTAGATAGGCTTAACTGTCAACTTTCCCATGGCTGCGACCTTCTCAGCCCGAGCTACACTCAAGAGTACACGAACAATGAAACCCTATGGGGAAAATCAAACTCCGACATGGTACAAGTTGCAAGCTCACCCAGCTAGCCTATGATGGGCTGTCACTAGATAGGCTTAACTGTCAACTTTCCCATGGCTGCGTCATTCTCAGCCCGAGCTACACTCAAGAGTACACGATCAATGAAGCGCTAAGGGGAAAGTAGAAATCCTGCTTCATACAAGTTGCCGAGTAAGCGATCAATGAAACCCTATGGTGAAAATCAAACTCCGGCATGATACAAGTTGCAAGATCACCCAGCTAGCCTATGATGGGTTGTCACTAGATAGGCTTAACTGTCAACTTTCCCATGGCTGCGACCTTCTCAGCCCGAGCTACACTCAACAGTACACGATCAATGAAACCCTATGGGGAAAATCAAACTCCGACATGGTACAAGTTGCAAGCTCACCCAGCTAGCCTATGATGGGCTGTCACTAGATAGGCTTAACTGTCAACTTTCCCATGGCTGCGTCATTCTCAGCCCGAGCTACACTCAAGAGTACACGATCAATGAAGCGCTAAGGGGAAAGTAGAAATCCTGCTTCATACAAGTTGCCGAGTAAGCGATCAATGAAACCCTATGGTGAAAATCAAACTCCTGCATGATACAAGTTGCAAGATCACCCAGCTAGCCTATGATGGGTTGTCACTAGATAGGCTTAACTGTCAACTTTCCCATGGCTGCGACCTTCTCAGCCCGAGCTACACTCAAGAGTACACGATCAATGAAACCCTATGGGGAAAATCAAACTCCGACATGGTACAAGTTGCAAGCTCACCCAGCTAGCCTATGATGGGTTGTCACTAGATAGGCTTAACTGTCAACTTTCCCATGGCTGCGTCATTCTCAGCCCGAGCTACACTCAAGAGTACACGATCAATGAAGCGCTAAGGGGAAAGTAGAAATCCTGCTTCATACAAGTTGCCGAGTAAGCGATCAATGAAACCCTATGGTGAAAATCAAACTCCGGTATGATACAAGTTGCAAGATCACCCAGCTAGCCTATGATGGGTTGTCACTAGATAGGCTTAACTGTCAACTTTCCCATGGCTGCGACCTTCTCAGCCCGAGCTACACTCAAATGTACACGATCAATGAAACCCTATGGGGAAAATCAAACTCCGACATGGTACAAGTTGCAAGCTCACCCAGCTAGCCTATGATGGGCTGTCACTAGATAGGCTTAACTGTCAACTTTCCCATGGCTGCGTCATTCTCAGCCCGAGCTACACTCAAGAGTACACGATCAATGAAGCGCTAAGGGGAAAGTAGAAATCCTGCTTCATACAAGTTGCCGAGTAAGCGATCAATGAAACCCTATGGTGAAAATCAAACTCCGGCATGATACAAGTTGCAAGATCACCCAGCTAGCCTATGATGGGTTGTCACTAGATAGGCTTAACTGTCAACTTTCCCATGGCTGCGACCTTCTCAGCCCGAGCTACACTCAAGAGTACACGATCAATGAAACCCTATGGGGAAAATCAAACTCCGACATGGTACAAGTTGCAAGATCACCCAGCTAGCCTATGATGGGCTGTCACTAGATAGGCTTAACTGTCAACTTTCCCATGGCTGCGTCATTCTCAGCCCGAGCTACACTCAAGAGTACACGATCAATGAAGCGCTAAGGGGAAAGTAGAAATCCTGCTTCATACAAGTTGCCGAGTAAGCGATCAATGAAACCCTATGGTGAAAATCAAACTCCGGCATGATACAAGTTGCAAGATCACCCAGCTAGCCTATGATGGGTTGTCACTAGATAGGCTTAACTGTCAACTTTCCCATGGCTGCGACCTTCTCAGCCCGAGCTACACTCAAGAGTACACGATCAATGAAACCCTAAGGGGAAAATCAAACTCCGACATGGTACAAGTTGCAAGCTCACCCAGCTAGCCTATGATGGGCTGTCACTAGATAGGCTTAACTGTCAACTTTCCCATGGCTGCGTCATTCTCAGCCCGAGCTACACTCAAGAGTACACGATCAATGAAGCGCTAAGGGGAAAGTAGAAATCCTGCTTGATACAAGTTGCCGAGTAAGCGATCAATGAAACCCTATGGTGTAAATCAAACTCCGGCATGATAGAAGTTGCAAGATCACCCAGCTAGCCTATGATGGGTTGTCACTAGATAGGCTTAACTGTCAACTTTCCCATGGCTGCGACCTTCTCAGCCCGAGCTACACTCAAGAGTACACGATCAATGAAACCCTATGGGGAAAATCAAACTCCGACATGGTACAAGTTGCAAGATCACCCAGCTAGCCTATGATGGGCTGTCACTAGATAGGCTTAACTGTCAACTTTCCCATGGCTGCGTCATTCTCAGCCCGAGCTACACTCAAGAGTACACGATCAATGAAGCGCTAAGGGGAAAGTAGAAATCCTGCTTCATACAAGTTGCCGAGTAAGCGATCAATGAAACCCTATGGTGAAAATCAAACTCCGGCATGATACAAGTTGCAAGATCACCCAGCTAGCCTATGATGGGTAGTCACTAGATAGGCTTAACTGTCAACTTTCCCATGGCTGCGACCTTCTCAGCCCGAGCTACACTCAAGAGTACACGATCAATGAAACCCTATGGGGAAAATCAAACTCCGACATGGTACAAGTTGCAAGATCACCCAGCTAGCCTATGATGGGCTGTCACTAGATAGGCTTAACTGTCAACTTTCCCATGGCTGCGTCATTCTCAGCCCGAGCTACACTCAAGAGTACACGATCAATGAAGCGCTAAGGGGAAAGTAGAAATCCTGCTTCATACAAGTTGCCGAGTAAGCGATCAATGAAACCCTATGGTGAAAATCAAACTCCTGCATGATACAAGTTGCAAGATCACCCAGCTAGCCTATGATGGGTTGTCACTAGATAGGCTTAACTGTCAACTTTCCCATGGCTGCGACCTTCTCAGCCCGAGCTACACTCAAGAGTACACGATCAATGAAACCCTATGGGGAAAATCAAACTCCGACATGGTACAAGTTGCAAGCTCATCCAGCTAGCCTATGATGGGTTGTCACTAGATAGGCTTAATTGTCAACTTTCCCATGGCTGCGTCATTCTCAGCCCGAGCTACACTCAAGAGTACACGATCAATGAAGCGCTAAGGGGAAAGTAGAAATCCTGCTTCATACAAGTTGCCGAGTAAGCGATCAATGAAACCCTATGGTGAAAATCAAACTCCGGTATGATACAAGTTGCAAGATCACCCAGCTAGCCTATGATGGGTTGTCACTAGATAGGCTTAACTGTCAACTTTCCCATGGCTGCGACCTTCTCAGCCCGAGCTACACTCAAATGTACACGATCAATGAAACCCTATGGGGAAAATCAAACTCCGACATGGTACAAGTTGCAAGCTCACCCAGCTAGCCTATGATGGGCTGTCACTAGATAGGCTTAACTGTCAACTTTCCCATGGCTGCGTCATTCTCAGCCCGAGCTACACTCAAGAGTACACGATCAATGAAGCGCTAAGGGGAAAGTAGAAATCCTGCTTCATACAAGTTGCCGAGTAAGTGATCAATGAAACCCTATGGTGAAAATCAAACTCCGGCATGATACAAGTTGCAAGATCACCCAGCTAGCCTATGATGGGTTGTCACTAGATAGGCTTAACTGTCAACTTTCCCATGGCTGCGACCTTCTCAGCCCGAGCTACACTCAACAGTACACGATCAATGAAACCCTATGGGGAAAATCAAACTCCGACATGGTACAAGTTGCAAGATCACCCAGCTAGCCTATGATGGGCTGTCACTAGATAGGCTTAACTGTCAACTTTCCCATGGCTGCGTCATTCTCAGCCCGAGCTACACTCAAGAGTACACGATCAATGAAGCGCTAAGGGGAAAGTAGAAATCCTGCTTCATACAAGTTGCCGAGTAAGCGATCAATGAAACCCTATGGTGAAAATCAAACTCCGGCATGATACAAGTTGCAAGATCACCCAGCTAGCCTATGATGGGTTGTCACTAGATAGGCTTAACTGTCAACTTTCCCATGGCTGCGACCTTCTCAGCCCGAGCTACACTCAAGAGTACACGATCAATGAAACCCTATGGGGAAAATCAAACTCCGACATGGTACAAGTTGCAAGCTCACCCAGCTAGCCTATGATGGGCTGTCACTAGATAGGCTTAACTGTCAACTTTCCCATGGCTGCGTCATTCTCAGCCCGAGCTACACTCAAGAGTACACGATCAATGAAGCGCTAAGGGGAAAGTAGAAATCCTGCTTCATACAAGTTGCCGAGTAAGCGATCAATGAAACCCTATGGGGAAAATCAAACTCCGACATGGTACAAGTTGCAAGATCACCCAGCTAGCCTATGATGGGCTGTCACTAGATAGGCTTAACTGTCAACTTTCCCATGGCTGCGTCATTCTCAGCCCGAGCTACACTCAAGAGTACACGATCAATGAAGCGCTAAGGGGAAAGTAGAAATCCTGCTTCATACAAGTTGCCGAGTAAGCGATCAATGAAACCCTATGGTGAAAATCAAACTCCTGCATGATACAAGTTGCAAGATCACCCAGCTAGCCTATGATGGGTTGTCACTAGATAGGCTTAACTGTCAACTTTCCCATGGCTGCGACCTTCTCAGCCCGAGCTACACTCAAGAGTACACGATCAATGAAACCCTATGGGGAAAATCAAACTCCGACATGGTACAAGTTGCAAGCTCACCCAGCTAGCCTATGATGGGTTGTCACTAGATAGGCTTAACTGTCAACTTTCCCATGGCTGCGTCATTCTCAGCCCGAGCTACACTCAAGAGTACACGATCAATGAAGCGCTAAGGGGAAAGTAGAAATCCTGCTTCATACAAGTTGCCGAGTAAGCGATCAATGAAACCCTATGGTGAAAATCAAACTCCGGCATGATACAAGTTGCAAGATCACCCAGCTAGCCTATGATGGGTTGTCACTAGATAGGCTTAACTGTCAACTTTCCCATGGCTGCGACCTTCTCAGCCCGAGCTACACTCAAATGTACACGATCAATGAAACCCTATGGGGAAAATCAAACTCCGACATGGTACAAGTTGCAAGCTCACCCAGCTAGCCTATGATGGGCTGTCACTAGATAGGCTTAACTGTCAACTTTCCCATGGCTGCGTCATTCTCAGCCCGAGCTACACTCAAGAGTACACGATCAATGAAGCGCTAAGGGGAAAGTAGAAATCCTGCTTCATACAAGTTGCCGAGTAAGCGATCAATGAAACCCTATGGTGAAAATCAAACTCCGGCATGATACAAGTTGCAAGATCACCCAGCTAGCCTATGATGGGTTGTCACTAGATAGGCTTAACTGTCAACTTTCCCATGGCTGCGACCTTCTCAGCCCGAGCTACACTCAAGAGTACACGATCAATGAAACCCTATGGGGAAAATCAAACTCCGACATGGTACAAGTTGCAAGATCACCCAGCTAGCCTATGATGGGCTGTCACTAGATAGGCTTAACTGTCAACTTTCCCATGGCTGCGTCATTCTCAGCCCGAGCTACACTCAAGAGTACACGATCAATGAAGCGCTAAGGGGAAAGTAGAAATCCTGCTTCATACAAGTTGCCGAGTAAGCGATCAATGAAACCCTATGGTGAAAATCAAACTGCGGCATGATACAAGTTGCAAGATCACCCAGCTAGCCTATGATGGGTTGTCACTAGATAGGCTTAACTGTCAACTTTCCCATGGCTGCGACCTTCTCAGCCCGAGCTACACTCAAGAGTACACGATCAATGAAGCGCTAAGGGGAAAGTAAAAATCCTGCTTCATACAAGTTGCCGAGTAAGCGATCAATAAAACCCTATGGTGAAAATCAAACTCCGGCATGATACAAGTTGCAAGATCACCCAGCTAGCCTATGATGGGTTGTCACTAGATAGGCTTAACTGTCAACTTTCCCATGGCTGCGACCTTCTCAGCCCGAGCTACACTCACGAGTAAGCGATCAATGAAACCCTATGGTGAAAATCAAACTCCGACATGGTACAAGTTGCAAGATCACCCAGCTAGCCTAAGATGGGCTGTCACTAGATAGGCTTAACTGTCAACTTTCCCATGGCTGCGTCATTCTCAGCCCGATCTACACTCAAGAGTACACGATCAATGAAGCGCTAAGGGGAAAGTAGAAATCCTGCTTGATACAAGTTGCCGAGTAAGCGATCAATGAAACCCTATGGTGAAAATCAAACTCCGGCATGATACAAGTTGCAAGATCACCCAGCTAGCCTATGATGGGTTGTCACTAGATAGGCTTAACTGTCAACTTTCCCATGGCTGCGACCTTCTCAGCCCGAGCTACACTCAAGAGTACACGATCAATGAAACCTTATGGGGAAAATCAAACTCCGACATGGTACAAGTTGCAAGATCACCCAGCTAGCCTATGATGGGCTATCACTAGATAGGCTTAACTGTCAACTTTCCCATGGCTGCGTCATTCTCAGCCCGATCTACACTCAAGAGTACACGATCAATGAAGCGCTAAGGGGAAAGTAGAAATCCTGCTTGATACAAGTTGCCGAGTAAGCGATCAATGAAACCCTATGGTGTAAATCAAACTCCGGCATGATACAAGTTGCAAGATCACCCAGCTAGCCTATGATGGGTTGTCACTAGATAGGCTTAACTGTCAACTTTCCCATGGCTGCGACCTTCTCAGCCCGAGCTACACTCAAGAGTACACGATCAATGAAACCCTATGGGGAAAATCAAACTCCGACATGGTACAAGTTGCAAGATCACCCAGCTAGCCTATGATGGGCTGTCACTAGATAGGCTTAACTGTCAACTTTCCCATGGCTGCGTCATTCTCAGCCCGAGCTACACTCAAGAGTACACGATCAATGAAGCGCTAAGGGGAAAGTAGAAATCCTGCTTCATACAAGTTGCCGAGTAAGCGATCAATGAAACCCTATGGTGAAAATCAAACTCCGGCATGATACAAGTTGCAAGATCACCCAGCTAGCCTATGATGGGTTGTCACTAGATAGGCTTAACTGTCAACTTTCCCATGGCTGCGACCTTCTCAGCCCGAGCTACACTCAAGAGTACACGATCAATGAAACCCTATGGGGAAAATCAAACTCCGACATGGTACAAGTTGCAAGCTCACCCAGCTAGCCTATGATGGGCTGTCACTAGATAGGCTTAACTGTCAACTTTCCCATGGCTGCGTCATTCTCAGCCCGAGCTACACTCAAGAGTACACGATCAATGAAGCGCTAAGGGGAAAGTAGAAATCCTGCTTCATACAAGTTGCCGAGTAAGCGATCAATGAAACCCTATGGTGAAAATCAAACTCCGGCATGATACAAGTTGCAAGATCACCCAGCTAGCCTATGATGGGTAGTCACTAGATAGGCTTAACTGTCAACTTTCCCATGGCTGCGACCTTCTCAGCCCGAGCTACACTCAAGAGTACACGATCAATGAAACCCTATGGGGAAAATCAAACTCCGACATGGTACAAGTTGCAAGATCACCCAGCTAGCCTATGATGGGCTGTCACTAGATAGGCTTAACTGTCAACTTTCCCATGGCTGCGTCATTCTCAGCCCGAGCTACACTCAAGAGTACACGATCAATGAAGCGCTAAGGGGAAAGTAGAAATCCTGCTTCATACAAGTTGCCGAGTAAGCGATCAATGAAACCCTATGGTGAAAATCAAACTCCTGCATGATACAAGTTGCAAGATCACCCAGCTAGCCTATGATGGGTTGTCACTAGATAGGCTTAACTGTCAACTTTCCCATGGCTGCGACCTTCTCAGCCCGAGCTACACTCAAGAGTACACGATCAATGAAACCCTATGGGGAAAATCAAACTCCGACATGGTACAAGTTGCAAGCTCACCCAGCTAGCCTATGATGGGTTGTCACTAGATAGGCTTAACTGTCAACTTTCCCATGGCTGCGTCATTCTCAGCCCGAGCTACACTCAAGAGTACACGATCAATGAAGCGCTAAGGGGAAAGTAGAAATCCTGCTTCATACAAGTTGCCGAGTAAGCGATCAATGAAACCCTATGGTGAAAATCAAACTCCGGTATGATACAAGTTGCAAGATCACCCAGCTAGCCTATGATGGGTTGTCACTAGATAGGCTTAACTGTCAACTTTCCCATGGCTGCGACCTTCTCAGCCCGAGCTACACTCAAATGTACACGATCAATGAAACCCTATGGGGAAAATCAAACTCCGACATGGTACAAGTTGCAAGCTCACCCAGCTAGCCTATGATGGGCTGTCACTAGATAGGCTTAACTGTCAACTTTCCCATGGCTGCGTCATTCTCAGCCCGAGCTACACTCAAGAGTACACGATCAATGAAGCGCTAAGGGGAAAGTAGAAATCCTGCTTCATACAAGTTGCCGAGTAAGCGATCAATGAAACCCTATGGTGAAAATCAAACTCCGGCATGATACAAGTTGCAAGATCACCCAGCTAGCCTATGATGGGTTGTCACTAGATAGGCTTAACTGTCAACTTTCCCATGGCTGCGACCTTCTCAGCCCGAGCTACACTCAACAGTACACGATCAATGAAACCCTATGGGGAAAATCAAACTCCGACATGGTACAAGTTGCAAGATCACCCAGCTAGCCTATGATGGGCTGTCACTAGATAGGCTTAACTGTCAACTTTCCCATGGCTGCGTCATTCTCAGCCCGAGCTACACTCAAGAGTACACGATCAATGAAGCGCTAAGGGGAAAGTAGAAATCCTGCTTCATACAAGTTGCCGAGTAAGCGATCAATGAAACCCTATGGTGAAAATCAAACTCCGGCATGATACAAGTTGCAAGATCACCCAGCTAGCCTATGATGGGTTGTCACTAGATAGGCTTAACTGTCAACTTTCCCATGGCTGCGACCTTCTCAGCCCGAGCTACACTCAAATGTACACGATCAATGAAACCCTATGGGGAAAATCAAACTCCGACATGGTACAAGTTGCAAGCTCACCCAGCTAGCCTATGATGGGCTGTCACTAGATAGGCTTAACTGTCAACTTTCCCATGGCTGCGTCATTCTCAGCCCGAGCTACACTCAAGAGTACACGATCAATGAAGCGCTAAGGGGAAAGTAGAAATCCTGCTTCATACAAGTTGCCGAGTAAGCGATCAATGAAACCCTATGGTGAAAATCAAACTCCGGCATGATACAAGTTGCAAGATCACCCAGCTAGCCTATGATGGGTTGTCACTAGATAGGCTTAACTGTCAACTTTCCCATGGCTGCGACCTTCTCAGCCCGAGCTACACTCAAGAGTACACGATCAATGAAACCCTATGGGGAAAATCAAACTCCGACATGGTACAAGTTGCAAGATCACCCAGCTAGCCTATGATGGGCTGTCACTAGATAGGCTTAACTGTCAACTTTCCCATGGCTGCGTCATTCTCAGCCCGAGCTACACTCAAGAGTACACGATCAATGAAGCGCTAAGGGGAAAGTAGAAATCCTGCTTCATACAAGTTGCCGAGTAAGCGATCAATGAAACCCTATGGTGAAAATCAAACTGCGGCATGATACAAGTTGCAAGATCACCCAGCTAGCCTATGATGGGTTGTCACTAGATAGGCTTAACTGTCAACTTTCCCATGGCTGCGACCTTCTCAGCCCGAGCTACACTCAAGAGTACACGATCAATGAAGCGCTAAGGGGAAAGTAAAAATCCTGCTTCATACAAGTTGCCGAGTAAGCGATCAATAAAACCCTATGGTGAAAATCAAACTCCGGCATGATACAAGTTGCAAGATCACCCAGCTAGCCTATGATGGGTTGTCACTAGATAGGCTTAACTGTCAACTTTCCCATGGCTGCGACCTTCTCAGCCCGAGCTACACTCACGAGTAAGCGATCAATGAAACCCTATGGTGAAAATCAAACTCCGACATGGTACAAGTTGCAAGATCACCCAGCTAGCCTAAGATGGGCTGTCACTAGATAGGCTTAACTGTCAACTTTCCCATGGCTGCGTCATTCTCAGCCCGATCTACACTCAAGAGTACACGATCAATGAAGCGCTAAGGGGAAAGTAGAAATCCTGCTTGATACAAGTTGCCGAGTAAGCGATCAATGAAACCCTATGGTGAAAATCAAACTCCGGCATGATACAAGTTGCAAGATCACCCAGCTAGCCTATGATGGGTTGTCACTAGATAGGCTTAACTGTCAACTTTCCCATGGCTGCGACCTTCTCAGCCCGAGCTACACTCAAGAGTACACGATCAATGAAACCTTATGGGGAAAATCAAACTCCGACATGGTACAAGTTGCAAGATCACCCAGCTAGCCTATGATGGGCTATCACTAGATAGGCTTAACTGTCAACTTTCCCATGGCTGCGTCATTCTCAGCCCGATCTACACTCAAGAGTACACGATCAATGAAGCGCTAAGGGGAAAGTAGAAATCCTGCTTGATACAAGTTGCCGAGTAAGCGATCAATGAAACCCTATGGTGTAAATCAAACTCCGGCATGATACAAGTTGCAAGATCACCCAGCTAGCCTATGATGGGTTGTCACTAGATAGGCTTAACTGTCAACTTTCCCATGGCTGCGACCTTCTCAGCCCGAGCTACACTCAAGAGTACACGATCAATGAAACCCTATGGGGAAAATCAAACTCCGACATGGTACAAGTTGCAAGATCACCCAGCTAGCCTATGATGGGCTGTCACTAGATAGGCTTAACTGTCAACTTTCCCATGGCTGCGTCATTCTCAGCCCGAGCTACACTCAAGAGTACACGATCAATGAAGCGCTAAGGGGAAAGTAGAAATCCTGCTTCATACAAGTTGCCGAGTAAGCGATCAATGAAACCCTATGGTGAAAATCAAACTCCGGCATGATACAAGTTGCAAGATCACCCAGCTAGCCTATGATGGGTTGTCACTAGATAGGCTTAACTGTCAACTTTCCCATGGCTGCGACCTTCTCAGCCCGAGCTACACTCAAGAGTACACGATCAATGAAACCCTATGGGGAAAATCAAACTCCGACATGGTACAAGTTGCAAGCTCACCCAGCTAGCCTATGATGGGCTGTCACTAGATAGGCTTAACTGTCAACTTTCCCATGGCTGCGTCATTCTCAGCCCGAGCTACACTCAAGAGTACACGATCAATGAAGCGCTAAGGGGAAAGTAGAAATCCTGCTTCATACAAGTTGCCGAGTAAGCGATCAATGAAACCCTATGGTGAAAATCAAACTCCGGCATGATACAAGTTGCAAGATCACCCAGCTAGCCTATGATGGGTAGTCACTAGATAGGCTTAACTGTCAACTTTCCCATGGCTGCGACCTTCTCAGCCCGAGCTACACTCAAGAGTACACGATCAATGAAACCCTATGGGGAAAATCAAACTCCGACATGGTACAAGTTGCAAGATCACCCAGCTAGCCTATGATGGGCTGTCACTAGATAGGCTTAACTGTCAACTTTCCCATGGCTGCGTCATTCTCAGCCCGAGCTACACTCAAGAGTACACGATCAATGAAGCGCTAAGGGGAAAGTAGAAATCCTGCTTCATACAAGTTGCCGAGTAAGCGATCAATGAAACCCTATGGTGAAAATCAAACTCCTGCATGATACAAGTTGCAAGATCACCCAGCTAGCCTATGATGGGTTGTCACTAGATAGGCTTAACTGTCAACTTTCCCATGGCTGCGACCTTCTCAGCCCGAGCTACACTCAAGAGTACACGATCAATGAAACCCTATGGGGAAAATCAAACTCCGACATGGTACAAGTTGCAAGCTCACCCAGCTAGCCTATGATGGGTTGTCACTAGATAGGCTTAACTGTCAACTTTCCCATGGCTGCGTCATTCTCAGCCCGAGCTACACTCAAGAGTACACGATCAATGAAGCGCTAAGGGGAAAGTAGAAATCCTGCTTCATACAAGTTGCCGAGTAAGCGATCAATGAAACCCTATGGTGAAAATCAAACTCCGGTATGATACAAGTTGCAAGATCACCCAGCTAGCCTATGATGGGTTGTCACTAGATAGGCTTAACTGTCAACTTTCCCATGGCTGCGACCTTCTCAGCCCGAGCTACACTCAAATGTACACGATCAATGAAACCCTATGGGGAAAATCAAACTCCGACATGGTACAAGTTGCAAGCTCACCCAGCTAGCCTATGATGGGCTGTCACTAGATAGGCTTAACTGTCAACTTTCCCATGGCTGCGTCATTCTCAGCCCGAGCTACACTCAAGAGTACACGATCAATGAAGCGCTAAGGGGAAAGTAGAAATCCTGCTTCATACAAGTTGCCGAGTAAGCGATCAATGAAACCCTATGGTGAAAATCAAACTCCGGCATGATACAAGTTGCAAGATCACCCAGCTAGCCTATGATGGGTTGTCACTAGATAGGCTTAACTGTCAACTTTCCCATGGCTGCGACCTTCTCAGCCCGAGCTACACTCAACAGTACACGATCAATGAAACCCTATGGGGAAAATCAAACTCCGACATGGTACAAGTTGCAAGATCACCCAGCTAGCCTATGATGGGCTGTCACTAGATAGGCTTAACTGTCAACTTTCCCATGGCTGCGTCATTCTCAGCCCGAGCTACACTCAAGAGTACACGATCAATGAAGCGCTAAGGGGAAAGTAGAAATCCTGCTTCATACAAGTTGCCGAGTAAGCGATCAATGAAACCCTATGGTGAAAATCAAACTCCGGCATGATACAAGTTGCAAGATCACCCAGCTAGCCTATGATGGGTTGTCACTAGATAGGCTTAACTGTCAACTTTCCCATGGCTGCGACCTTCTCAGCCCGAGCTACACTCAAGAGTACACGATCAATGAAACCCTATGGGGAAAATCAAACTCCGACATGGTACAAGTTGCAAGCTCACCCAGCTAGCCTATGATGGGCTGTCACTAGATAGGCTTAACTGTCAACTTTCCCATGGCTGCGTCATTCTCAGCCCGAGCTACACTCAAGAGTACACGATCAATGAAGCGCTAAGGGGAAAGTAGAAATCCTGCTTCATACAAGTTGCCGAGTAAGCGATCAATGAAACCCTATGGTGAAAATCAAACTCCGGCATGATACAAGTTGCAAGATCACCCAGCTAGCCTATGATGGGTTGTCACTAGATAGGCTTAACTGTCAACTTTCCCATGGCTGCGACCTTCTCAGCCCGAGCTACACTCAAGAGTACACGATCAATGAAACCCTATGGGGAAAATCAAACTCCGACATGGTACAAGTTGCAAGATCACCCAGCTAGCCTATGATGGGCTGTCACTAGATAGGCTTAACTGTCAACTTTCCCATGGCTGCGTCATTCTCAGCCCGAGCTACACTCAAGAGTACACGATCAATGAAGCGCTAAGGGGAAAGTAGAAATCCTGCTTCATACAAGTTGCCGAGTAAGCGATCAATGAAACCCTATGGTGAAAATCAAACTCCTGCATGATACAAGTTGCAAGATCACCCAGCTAGCCTATGATGGGTTGTCACTAGATAGGCTTAACTGTCAACTTTCCCATGGCTGCGACCTTCTCAGCCCGAGCTACACTCAAGAGTACACGATCAATGAAACCCTATGGGGAAAATCAAACTCCGACATGGTACAAGTTGCAAGCTCACCCAGCTAGCCTATGATGGGTTGTCACTAGATAGGCTTAACTGTCAACTTTCCCATGGCTGCGTCATTCTCAGCCCGAGCTACACTCAAGAGTACACGATCAATGAAGCGCTAAGGGGAAAGTAGAAATCCTGCTTCATACAAGTTGCCGAGTAAGCGATCAATGAAACCCTATGGTGAAAATCAAACTCCGGCATGATACAAGTTGCAAGATCACCCAGCTAGCCTATGATGGGTTGTCACTAGATAGGCTTAACTGTCAACTTTCCCATGGCTGCGACCTTCTCAGCCCGAGCTACACTCAAATGTACACGATCAATGAAACCCTATGGGGAAAATCAAACTCCGACATGGTACAAGTTGTAAGCTCACCCAGCTAGCCTATGATGGGCTGTCACTAGATAGGCTTAACTGTCAACTTTCCCATGGCTGCGTCATTCTCAGCCCGAGCTACACTCAAGAGTACACGATCAATGAAGCGCTAAGGGGAAAGTAGAAATCCTGCTTCATACAAGTTGCCGAGTAAGCGATCAATGAAACCCTATGGTGAAAATCAAACTCCGGCATGATACAAGTTGCAAGATCACCCAGCTAGCCTATGATGGGTTGTCACTAGATAGGCTTAACTGTCAACTTTCCCATGGCTGCGACCTTCTCAGCCCGAGCTACACTCAAGAGTACACGATCAATGAAACCCTATGGGGAAAATCAAACTCCGACATGGTACAAGTTGCAAGATCACCCAGCTAGCCTATGATGGGCTGTCACTAGATAGGCTTAACTGTCAACTTTCCCATGGCTGCGTCATTCTCAGCCCGAGCTACACTCAAGAGTACACGATCAATGAAGCGCTAAGGGGAAAGTAAAAATCCTGCTTCATACAAGTTGCCGAGTAAGCGATCAATGAAACCCTATGGTGAAAATCAAACTCCGGCATGATACAAGTTGCAAGATCACCCAGCTAGCCTATGATGGGTTGTCACTAGATAGGCTTAACTGTCAACTTTCCCATGGCTGCGACCTTCTCAGCCCGAGCTACACTCACGAGTAAGCGATCAATGAAACCCTATGGTGAAAATCAAACTCCGACATGGTAAAAGTTGCAAGATCACCCAGCTAGCCTATGATGGGTTGTCACCAGATAGGCTTAACTGTCAACTTTCCCATGGCTGCGACCTTATCAGCCCGAGCTACACTCAAGAGTACACGATCAATGAAGCGCTAAGGGGAAAGTAGAAACCCTGCTTCATACAAGTTGCCGAGTAAGCGATCAATGAAACCCTATGGTGTAAATCAAACTCCGGCATGATACAAGTTGCAAGATCACCCAGCTAGCCTATGATGGGTTGTCACTAGATAGGCTTAACTGTCAACTTTCCCATGGCTGCGACCTTCTCAGCCCGAGATACACTCAAGAGTACACGATCAATGAAACCCTATGGGGAAAATCAAACTCCGACATGGTACAAGTTGCAAGATCACCCAGCTAGCCTATGATGGGCTCTCACTAGATAGGCTTAATTGTCAACTTTCCCATGGCTGCGTCATTCTCAGCCCGAGCTACACTCAAGAGTACACGATCAATGAAGCGCTAAGGGGAAAGTAGAAATCCTGCTTCATACAAGTTGCCGAGTAAGCGATCAATGAAACCCTATGGTGAAAATCAAACTCCGGCATGATAGAAGTTGCAAGATCACCCAGCTAGCCTATGATGGGTTGTCACTAGATAGGCTTAACTGTCAACTTTCCTATGGCTGCGACCTTCTCAGCCCGAGCTACATTCAAGAGTACACGATCAATGAAACCCTATGGGGAAAATCAAACTCCGACATGGTACAAGTTGCAAGATCACCCAGCTAGCCTATGATAGGCTGTCACTAGATAGGCTTAACTGTCAACTTTCCCATGGCTTCGTCATTCTTAGCCCGAGCTACACTCAAGAGTACACGATCAATGAAGCGCTAAGGGGAAAGTAGAAATCCTGCTTCATACAAGTTGCCGAGTAAGCGATCAATGAAACCCTATGGTGAAAATCAAACTGCGGCATGATACAAGTTGCAAGATCACCCAGCTAGCCTATGATGGGTTGTCACTAGATAGGCTTAACTGTCAACTTTCCCATGGCTGCGACCTTCTCAGCCCGAGCTACACTCAAGAGTACACGATCAATGAAGCGCTAAGGGGAAAGTAAAAATCCTGCTTCATACAAGTTGCCGAGTAAGCGATCAATGAAACCCTATGGTGAAAATCAAACTCCGGCATGATACAAGTTGCAAGATCACCCAGCTAGCCTATGATGGGTTGTCACTAGATAGGCTTAACTGTCAACTTTCCCATGGCTGCGACCTTCTCAGCCCGAGCTACACTCAAGAGTACACGATCAATGAAACCCTATGGGGAAAATCAAACTCCGACATGGTACAAGTTGCAAGATCACCCAGCTAGCCTATGATGGGCTGTCACTAGATAGGCTTAACTGTCAACTTTTCCATGGCTGCGTCATTCTCAGCCCGAGCTACACTCAAGAGTACACGATCAATGAAGCGCTAAGGGGAAAGTAGAAATCCTGCATCATACAAATCAAACTCCGGCATGATACAAGTTGCAAGATCACCCAGCTAGCCTATGATGGGTTGTCACTAGATAGGCTTAACTGTCAACTTTCCCATGGCTGCGACCTTCTCAGCCCGAGCTACACTCAAGAGTACACGATCAATGAAACCCTATGGGGAAAATCAAACTCCGACATGGTACAAGTTGCAAGCTCACCCAGCTAGCCTATGATGGGCTGTCACTAGATAGGCTTAACTGTCAACTTTCCCATGGCTGCGTCATTCTCAGCCCGAGCTACACTCAAGAGTACACGATCAATGAAGCGCTAAGGGGAAAGTAGAAATCCTGCTTCATACAAGTTGCCGAGTAAGCGATCAATGAAACCCTATGGTGAAAATCAAACTCCGGCATGATACAAGTTGCAAGATCACCCAGCTAGCCTATGATGGGTTGTCACTAGATAGGCTTAACTGTCAACTTTCCCATGGCTGCGACCTTCTCAGCCCGAGCTACACTCAACAGTACACGATCAATGAAACCCTATGGGGAAAATCAAACTCCGACATGGTACAAGTTGCAAGATCACCCAGCTAGCCTATGATGGGCTGTCACTAGATAGGCTTAACTGTCAACTTTCCCATGGCTGCGTCATTCTCAGCCCGAGCTACACTCAAGAGTACACGATCAATGAAGCGCTAAGGGGAAAGTAGAAATCCTGCTTCATACAAGTTGCCGAGTAAGCGATCAATGAAACCCTATGGTGAAAATCAAACTCCGGCATGATACAAGTTGCAAGATCACCCAGCTAGCCTATGATGGGTTGTCACTAGATAGGCTTAACTGTCAACTTTCCCATGGCTGCGACCTTCTCAGCCCGAGCTACACTCAAGAGTACACGATCAATGAAACCCTATGGGGAAAATCAAACTCCGACATGGTACAAGTTGCAAGCTCACCCAGCTAGCCTATGATGGGCTGTCACTAGATAGGCTTAACTGTCAACTTTCCCATGGCTGCGTCATTCTCAGCCCGAGCTACACTCAAGAGTACACGATCAATGAAGCGCTAAGGGGAAAGTAGAAATCCTGCTTCATACAAGTTGCCGAGTAAGCGATCAATGAAACCCTATGGTGAAAATCAAACTCCGGCATGATACAAGTTGCAAGATCACCCAGCTAGCCTATGATGGGTTGTCACTAGATAGGCTTAACTGTCAACTTTCCCATGGCTGCGACCTTCTCAGCCCGAGCTACACTCAAGAGTACACGATCAATGAAACCCTATGGGGAAAATCAAACTCCGACATGGTACAAGTTGCAAGATCACCCAGCTAGCCTATGATGGGCTGTCACTAGATAGGCTTAACTGTCAACTTTCCCATGGCTGCGTCATTCTCAGCCCGAGCTACACTCAAGAGTACACGATCAATGAAGCGCTAAGGGGAAAGTAGAAATCCTGCTTCATACAAGTTGCCGAGTAAGCGATCAATGAAACCCTATGGTGAAAATCAAACTCCTGCATGATACAAGTTGCAAGATCACCCAGCTAGCCTATGATGGGTTGTCACTAGATAGGCTTAACTGTCAACTTTCCCATGGCTGCGACCTTCTCAGCCCGAGCTACACTCAAGAGTACACGATCAATGAAACCCTATGGGGAAAATCAAACTCCGACATGGTACAAGTTGCAAGCTCACCCAGCTAGCCTATGATGGGTTGTCACTAGATAGGCTTAACTGTCAACTTTCCCATGGCTGCGTCATTCTCAGCCCGAGCTACACTCAAGAGTACACGATCAATGAAGCGCTAAGGGGAAAGTAGAAATCCTGCTTCATACAAGTTGCCGAGTAAGCGATCAATGAAACCCTATGGTGAAAATCAAACTCCGGCATGATACAAGTTGCAAGATCACCCAGCTAGCCTATGATGGGTTGTCACTAGATAGGCTTAACTGTCAACTTTCCCATGGCTGCGACCTTCTCAGCCCGAGCTACACTCAAATGTACACGATCAATGAAACCCTATGGGGAAAATCAAACTCCGACATGGTACAAGTTGTAAGCTCACCCAGCTAGCCTATGATGGGCTGTCACTAGATAGGCTTAACTGTCAACTTTCCCATGGCTGCGTCATTCTCAGCCCGAGCTACACTCAAGAGTACACGATCAATGAAGCGCTAAGGGGAAAGTAGAAATCCTGCTTCATACAAGTTGCCGAGTAAGCGATCAATGAAACCCTATGGTGAAAATCAAACTCCGGCATGATACAAGTTGCAAGATCACCCAGCTAGCCTATGATGGGTTGTCACTAGATAGGCTTAACTGTCAACTTTCCCATGGCTGCGACCTTCTCAGCCCGAGCTACACTCAAGAGTACACGATCAATGAAACCCTATGGGGAAAATCAAACTCCGACATGGTACAAGTTGCAAGATCACCCAGCTAGCCTATGATGGGCTGTCACTAGATAGGCTTAACTGTCAACTTTCCCATGGCTGCGTCATTCTCAGCCCGAGCTACACTCAAGAGTACACGATCAATGAAGCGCTAAGGGGAAAGTAAAAATCCTGCTTCATACAAGTTGCCGAGTAAGCGATCAATGAAACCCTATGGTGAAAATCAAACTCCGGCATGATACAAGTTGCAAGATCACCCAGCTAGCCTATGATGGGTTGTCACTAGATAGGCTTAACTGTCAACTTTCCCATGGCTGCGACCTTCTCAGCCCGAGCTACACTCACGAGTAAGCGATCAATGAAACCCTATGGTGAAAATCAAACTCCGACATGGTAAAAGTTGCAAGATCACCCAGCTAGCCTATGATGGGTTGTCACCAGATAGGCTTAACTGTCAACTTTCCCATGGCTGCGACCTTATCAGCCCGAGCTACACTCAAGAGTACACGATCAATGAAGCGCTAAGGGGAAAGTAGAAACCCTGCTTCATACAAGTTGCCGAGTAAGCGATCAATGAAACCCTATGGTGTAAATCAAACTCCGGCATGATACAAGTTGCAAGATCACCCAGCTAGCCTATGATGGGTTGTCACTAGATAGGCTTAACTGTCAACTTTCCCATGGCTGCGACCTTCTCAGCCCGAGATACACTCAAGAGTACACGATCAATGAAACCCTATGGGGAAAATCAAACTCCGACATGGTACAAGTTGCAAGATCACCCAGCTAGCCTATGATGGGCTCTCACTAGATAGGCTTAATTGTCAACTTTCCCATGGCTGCGTCATTCTCAGCCCGAGCTACACTCAAGAGTACACGATCAATGAAGCGCTAAGGGGAAAGTAGAAATCCTGCTTCATACAAGTTGCCGAGTAAGCGATCAATGAAACCCTATGGTGAAAATCAAACTCCGGCATGATAGAAGTTGCAAGATCACCCAGCTAGCCTATGATGGGTTGTCACTAGATAGGCTTAACTGTCAACTTTCCTATGGCTGCGACCTTCTCAGCCCGAGCTACATTCAAGAGTACACGATCAATGAAACCCTATGGGGAAAATCAAACTCCGACATGGTACAAGTTGCAAGATCACCCAGCTAGCCTATGATAGGCTGTCACTAGATAGGCTTAACTGTCAACTTTCCCATGGCTTCGTCATTCTTAGCCCGAGCTACACTCAAGAGTACACGATCAATGAAGCGCTAAGGGGAAAGTAGAAATCCTGCTTCATACAAGTTGCCGAGTAAGCGATCAATGAAACCCTATGGTGAAAATCAAACTGCGGCATGATACAAGTTGCAAGATCACCCCAGCTAGCCTATGATGGGTTGTCACTAGATAGGCTTAACTGTCAACTTTCCCATGGCTGCGACCTTCTCAGCCCGAGCTACACTCAAGAGTACACGATCAATGAAGCGCTAAGGGGAAAGTAAAAATCCTGCTTCATACAAGTTGCCGAGTAAGCGATCAATGAAACCCTATGGTGAAAATCAAACTCCGGCATGATACAAGTTGCAAGATCACCCAGCTAGCCTATGATGGGTTGTCACTAGATAGGCTTAACTGTCAACTTTCCCATGGCTGCGACCTTCTCAGCCCGAGCTACACTCAAGAGTACACGATCAATGAAACCCTATGGGGAAAATCAAACTCCGACATGGTACAAGTTGCAAGATCACCCAGCTAGCCTATGATGGGCTGTCACTAGATAGGCTTAACTGTCAACTTTTCCATGGCTGCGTCATTCTCAGCCCGAGCTACACTCAAGAGTACACGATCAATGAAGCGCTAAGGGGAAAGTAGAAATCCTGCTTCATACAAATCAAACTCCGGCATGATACAAGTTGCAAGATCACCCAGCTAGCCTATGATGGGTTGTCACTAGATAGGCTTAACTGTCAACTTTCCCATGGCTGCGACCTTCTCAGCCCGAGCTACACTCAAGAGTACACGATCAATGAAACCCTATGGGGAAAATCAAACTCCGACATGGTACAAGTTGCAAGCTCACCCAGCTAGCCTATGATGGGCTGTCACTAGATAGGCTTAACTGTCAACTTTCCCATGGCTGCGTCATTCTCAGCCCGAGCTACACTCAAGAGTACACGATCAATGAAGCGCTAAGGGGAAAGTAGAAATCCTGCTTCATACAAGTTGCCGAGTAAGCGATCAATGAAACCCTATGGTGAAAATCAAACTCCGGCATGATACAAGTTGCAAGATCACCCAGCTAGCCTATGATGGGTTGTCACTAGATAGGCTTAACTGTCAACTTTCCCATGGCTGCGACCTTCTCAGCCCGAGCTACACTCAAGAGTACACGATCAATGAAACCCTATGGGGAAAATCAAACTCCGACATGGTACAAGTTGCAAGATCACCCAGCTAGCCTATGATGGGCTGTCACTAGATAGGCTTAACTGTCAACTTTCCCATGGCTGCGTCATTCTCAGCCCGAGCTACACTCAAGAGTACACGATCAATGAAGCGCTAAGGGGAAAGTAGAAATCCTGCTTCATACAAGTTGCCGAGTAAGCGATCAATGAAACCCTATGGTGAAAATCAAACTCCTGCATGATACAAGTTGCAAGATCACCCAGCTAGCCTATGATGGGTTGTCACTAGATAGGCTTAACTGTCAACTTTCCCATGGCTGCGACCTTCTCAGCCCGAGCTACAATCAAGAGTACACGATCAATGAAACCCTATCGGGAAAATCAAACTCCGACATGGTACAAGTTGCAAGCTCACCCAGCTAGCCTATGATGGGTTGTCACTAGATAGGATTAACTGTCAACTTTCCCATGGCTGCGTCATTCTCAGCCCGAGCTACACTCAAGAGTACACGATCAATGAAGCGCTAAGGGGAAAGTAGAAATCCTGCTTCATACAAGTTGCCGAGTAAGCGATCAATGAAACCCTATGGTGAAAATCAAACTCCGGCATGATACAAGTTGCAAGATCACCCAGCTAGCCTATGATGGGTTGTCACTAGATAGGCTTAACTGTCAACTTTCCCATGGCTGCGACCTTCTCAGCCCGAGCTACACTCAAATGTACACGATCAATGAAACCCTATGGGGAAAATCAAACTCCGACATGGTACAAGTTGCAAGCTCACCCAGCTAGCCTATGATGGGCTGTCACTAGATAGGCTTAACTGTCAACTTTCCCATGGCTGCGTCATTCTCAGCCCGAGCTACACTCAAGAGTACACGATCAATGAAGCGCTAAGGGGAAAGTAGAAATCCTGCTTCATACAAGTTGCCGAGTAAGCGATCAATGAAACCCTATGGTGAAAATCAAACTCCGGCATGATACAAGTTGCAAGATCACCCAGCTAGCCTATGATGGGTTGTCACTAGATAGGCTTAACTGTCAACTTTCCCATGGCTGCGACCTTCTCAGCCCGAGCTACACTCAAGAGTACACGATCAATGAAACCCTATGGGGAAAATCAAACTCCGACATGGTACAAGTTGCAAGATCACCCAGCTAGCCTATGATGGGCTGTCACTAGATAGGCTTAACTGTCAACTTTCCCATGGCTGCGTCATTCTCAGCCCGAGCTACACTCAAGAGTACACGATCAATGAAGCGCTAAGGGGAAAGTAGAAATCCTGCTTCATACAAGTTGCCGAGTAAGCGATCAATGAAACCCTATGGTGAAAATCAAACTCCTGCATGATACAAGTTGCAAGATCACCCAGCTAGCCTATGATGGGTTGTCACTAGATAGGCTTAACTGTCAACTTTCCCATGGCTGCGACCTTCTCAGCCCGAGCTACACTCAAGAGTACACGATCAATGAAACCCTATGGGGAAAATCAAACTCCGACATGGTACAAGTTGCAAGCTCACCCAGCTAGCCTATGATGGGTTGTCACTAGATAGGCTTAACTGTCAACTTTCCCATGGCTGCGTCATTCTCAGCCCGAGCTACACTCAAGAGTACACGATCAATGAAGCGCTAAGGGGAAAGTAGAAATCCTGCTTCATACAAGTTGCCGAGTAAGCGATCAATGAAACCCTATGGTGAAAATCAAACTCCGGCATGATACAAGTTGCAAGATCACCCAGCTAGCCTATGATGGGTTGTCACTAGATAGGCTTAACTGTCAACTTTCCCATGGCTGCGACCTTCTCAGCCCGAGCTACACTCAAATGTACACGATCAATGAAACCCTATGGGGAAAATCAAACTCCGACATGGTACAAGTTGTAAGCTCACCCAGCTAGCCTATGATGGGCTGTCACTAGATAGGCTTAACTGTCAACTTTCCCATGGCTGCGTCATTCTCAGCCCGAGCTACACTCAAGAGTACACGATCAATGAAGCGCTAAGGGGAAAGTAGAAATCCTGCTTCATACAAGTTGCCGAGTAAGCGATCAATGAAACCCTATGGTGAAAATCAAACTCCGGCATGATACAAGTTGCAAGATCACCCAGCTAGCCTATGATGGGTTGTCACTAGATAGGCTTAACTGTCAACTTTCCCATGGCTGCGACCTTCTCAGCCCGAGCTACACTCAAGAGTACACGATCAATGAAACCCTATGGGGAAAATCAAACTCCGACATGGTACAAGTTGCAAGATCACCCAGCTAGCCTATGATGGGCTGTCACTAGATAGGCTTAACTGTCAACTTTCCCATGGCTGCGTCATTCTCAGCCCGAGCTACACTCAAGAGTACACGATCAATGAAGCGCTAAGGGGAAAGTAAAAATCCTGCTTCATACAAGTTGCCGAGTAAGCGATCAATGAAACCCTATGGTGAAAATCAAACTCCGGCATGATACAAGTTGCAAGATCACCCAGCTAGCCTATGATGGGTTGTCACTAGATAGGCTTAACTGTCAACTTTCCCATGGCTGCGACCTTCTCAGCCCGAGCTACACTCACGAGTAAGCGATCAATGAAACCCTATGGTGAAAATCAAACTCCGACATGGTAAAAGTTGCAAGATCACCCAGCTAGCCTATGATGGGTTGTCACCAGATAGGCTTAACTGTCAACTTTCCCATGGCTGCGACCTTATCAGCCCGAGCTACACTCAAGAGTACACGATCAATGAAGCGCTAAGGGGAAAGTAGAAACCCTGCTTCATACAAGTTGCCGAGTAAGCGATCAATGAAACCCTATGGTGTAAATCAAACTCCGGCATGATACAAGTTGCAAGATCACCCAGCTAGCCTATGATGGGTTGTCACTAGATAGGCTTAACTGTCAACTTTCCCATGGCTGCGACCTTCTCAGCCCGAGATACACTCAAGAGTACACGATCAATGAAACCCTATGGGGAAAATCAAACTCCGACATGGTACAAGTTGCAAGATCACCCAGCTAGCCTATGATGGGCTCTCACTAGATAGGCTTAATTGTCAACTTTCCCATGGCTGCGTCATTCTCAGCCCGAGCTACACTCAAGAGTACACGATCAATGAAGCGCTAAGGGGAAAGTAGAAATCCTGCTTCATACAAGTTGCCGAGTAAGCGATCAATGAAACCCTATGGTGAAAATCAAACTCCGGCATGATAGAAGTTGCAAGATCACCCAGCTAGCCTATGATGGGTTGTCACTAGATAGGCTTAACTGTCAACTTTCCTATGGCTGCGACCTTCTCAGCCCGAGCTACATTCAAGAGTACACGATCAATGAAACCCTATGGGGAAAATCAAACTCCGACATGGTACAAGTTGCAAGATCACCCAGCTAGCCTATGATAGGCTGTCACTAGATAGGCTTAACTGTCAACTTTCCCATGGCTTCGTCATTCTTAGCCCGAGCTACACTCAAGAGTACACGATCAATGAAGCGCTAAGGGGAAAGTAGAAATCCTGCTTCATACAAGTTGCCGAGTAAGCGATCAATGAAACCCTATGGTGAAAATCAAACTGCGGCATGATACAAGTTGCAAGATCACCCAGCTAGCCTATGATGGGTTGTCACTAGATAGGCTTAACTGTCAACTTTCCCATGGCTGCGACCTTCTCAGCCCGAGCTACACTCAAGAGTACACGATCAATGAAGCGCTAAGGGGAAAGTAAAAATCCTGCTTCATACAAGTTGCCGAGTAAGCGATCAATGAAACCCTATGGTGAAAATCAAACTCCGGCATGATACAAGTTGCAAGATCACCCAGCTAGCCTATGATGGGTTGTCACTAGATAGGCTTAACTGTCAACTTTCCCATGGCTGCGACCTTCTCAGCCCGAGCTACACTCAAGAGTACACGATCAATGAAACCCTATGGGGAAAATCAAACTCCGACATGGTACAAGTTGCAAGATCACCCAGCTAGCCTATGATGGGCTGTCACTAGATAGGCTTAACTGTCAACTTTTCCATGGCTGCGTCATTCTCAGCCCGAGCTACACTCAAGAGTACACGATCAATGAAGCGCTAAGGGGAAAGTAGAAATCCTGCTTCATACAAATCAAACTCCGGCATGATACAAGTTGCAAGATCACCCAGCTAGCCTATGATGGGTTGTCACTAGATAGGCTTAACTGTCAACTTTCCCATGGCTGCGACCTTCTCAGCCCGAGCTACACTCAAGAGTACACGATCAATGAAACCCTATGGGGAAAATCAAACTCCGACATGGTACAAGTTGCAAGCTCACCCAGCTAGCCTATGATGGGCTGTCACTAGATAGGCTTAACTGTCAACTTTCCCATGGCTGCGTCATTCTCAGCCCGAGCTACACTCAAGAGTACACGATCAATGAAGCGCTAAGGGGAAAGTAGAAATCCTGCTTCATACAAGTTGCCGAGTAAGCGATCAATGAAACCCTATGGTGAAAATCAAACTCCGGCATGATACAAGTTGCAAGATCACCCAGCTAGCCTATGATGGGTTGTCACTAGATAGGCTTAACTGTCAACTTTCCCATGGCTGCGACCTTCTCAGCCCGAGCTACACTCAACAGTACACGATCAATGAAACCCTATGGGGAAAATCAAACTCCGACATGGTACAAGTTGCAAGATCACCCAGCTAGCCTATGATGGGCTGTCACTAGATAGGCTTAACTGTCAACTTTCCCATGGCTGCGTCATTCTCAGCCCGAGCTACACTCAAGAGTACACGATCAATGAAGCGCTAAGGGGAAAGTAGAAATCCTGCTTCATACAAGTTGCCGAGTAAGCGATCAATGAAACCCTATGGTGAAAATCAAACTCCGGCATGATACAAGTTGCAAGATCACCCAGCTAGCCTATGATGGGTTGTCACTAGATAGGCTTAACTGTCAACTTTCCCATGGCTGCGACCTTCTCAGCCCGAGCTACACTCAAGAGTACACGATCAATGAAACCCTATGGGGAAAATCAAACTCCGACATGGTACAAGTTGCAAGCTCACCCAGCTAGCCTATGATGGGCTGTCACTAGATAGGCTTAACTGTCAACTTTCCCATGGCTGCGTCATTCTCAGCCCGAGCTACACTCAAGAGTACACGATCAATGAAGCGCTAAGGGGAAAGTAGAAATCCTGCTTCATACAAGTTGCCGAGTAAGCGATCAATGAAACCCTATGGTGAAAATCAAACTCCGGCATGATACAAGTTGCAAGATCACCCAGCTAGCCTATGATGGGTTGTCACTAGATAGGCTTAACTGTCAACTTTCCCATGGCTGCGACCTTCTCAGCCCGAGCTACACTCAAGAGTACACGATCAATGAAACCCTATGGGGAAAATCAAACTCCGACATGGTACAAGTTGCAAGATCACCCAGCTAGCCTATGATGGGCTGTCACTAGATAGGCTTAACTGTCAACTTTCCCATGGCTGCGTCATTCTCAGCCCGAGCTACACTCAAGAGTACACGATCAATGAAGCGCTAAGGGGAAAGTAGAAATCCTGCTTCATACAAGTTGCCGAGTAAGCGATCAATGAAACCCTATGGTGAAAATCAAACTCCTGCATGATACAAGTTGCAAGATCACCCAGCTAGCCTATGATGGGTTGTCACTAGATAGGCTTAACTGTCAACTTTCCCATGGCTGCGACCTTCTCAGCCCGAGCTACACTCAAGAGTACACGATCAATGAAACCCTATGGGGAAAATCAAACTCCGACATGGTACAAGTTGCAAGCTCACCCAGCTAGCCTATGATGGGTTGTCACTAGATAGGCTTAACTGTCAACTTTCCCATGGCTGCGTCATTCTCAGCCCGAGCTACACTCAAGAGTACACGATCAATGAAGCGCTAAGGGGAAAGTAGAAATCCTGCTTCATACAAGTTGCCGAGTAAGCGATCAATGAAACCCTATGGTGAAAATCAAACTCCGGCATGATACAAGTTGCAAGATCACCCAGCTAGCCTATGATGGGTTGTCACTAGATAGGCTTAACTGTCAACTTTCCCATGGCTGCGACCTTCTCAGCCCGAGCTACACTCAAATGTACACGATCAATGAAACCCTATGGGGAAAATCAAACTCCGACATGGTACAAGTTGTAAGCTCACCCAGCTAGCCTATGATGGGCTGTCACTAGATAGGCTTAACTGTCAACTTTCCCATGGCTGCGTCATTCTCAGCCCGAGCTACACTCAAGAGTACACGATCAATGAAGCGCTAAGGGGAAAGTAGAAATCCTGCTTCATACAAGTTGCCGAGTAAGCGATCAATGAAACCCTATGGTGAAAATCAAACTCCGGCATGATACAAGTTGCAAGATCACCCAGCTAGCCTATGATGGGTTGTCACTAGATAGGCTTAACTGTCAACTTTCCCATGGCTGCGACCTTCTCAGCCCGAGCTACACTCAAGAGTACACGATCAATGAAACCCTATGGGGAAAATCAAACTCCGACATGGTACAAGTTGCAAGATCACCCAGCTAGCCTATGATGGGCTGTCACTAGATAGGCTTAACTGTCAACTTTCCCATGGCTGCGTCATTCTCAGCCCGAGCTACACTCAAGAGTACACGATCAATGAAGCGCTAAGGGGAAAGTAAAAATCCTGCTTCATACAAGTTGCCGAGTAAGCGATCAATGAAACCCTATGGTGAAAATCAAACTCCGGCATGATACAAGTTGCAAGATCACCCAGCTAGCCTATGATGGGTTGTCACTAGATAGGCTTAACTGTCAACTTTCCCATGGCTGCGACCTTCTCAGCCCGAGCTACACTCACGAGTAAGCGATCAATGAAACCCTATGGTGAAAATCAAACTCCGACATGGTAAAAGTTGCAAGATCACCCAGCTAGCCTATGATGGGTTGTCACCAGATAGGCTTAACTGTCAACTTTCCCATGGCTGCGACCTTATCAGCCCGAGCTACACTCAAGAGTACACGATCAATGAAGCGCTAAGGGGAAAGTAGAAACCCTGCTTCATACAAGTTGCCGAGTAAGCGATCAATGAAACCCTATGGTGTAAATCAAACTCCGGCATGATACAAGTTGCAAGATCACCCAGCTAGCCTATGATGGGTTGTCACTAGATAGGCTTAACTGTCAACTTTCCCATGGCTGCGACCTTCTCAGCCCGAGCTACACTCAAGAGTACACGATCAATGAAGCGCTAAGGGGAAAGTAAAAATCCTGCTTCATACAAGTTGCCGAGTAAGCGATCAATGAAACCCTATGGTGAAAATCAAACTCCGGCATGATACAAGTTGCAAGATCACCCAGCTAGCCTATGATGGGTTGTCACTAGATAGGCTTAACTGTCAACTTTCCTATGGCTGCGACCTTCTCAGCCCGAGCTACATTCAAGAGTACACGATCAATGAAACCCTATGGGGAAAATCAAACTCCGACATGGTACAAGTTGCAAGATCACCCAGCTAGCCTATGATAGGCTGTCACTAGATAGGCTTAACTGTCAACTTTCCCATGGCTTCGTCATTCTTAGCCCGAGCTACACTCAAGAGTACACGATCAATGAAGCGCTAAGGGGAAAGTAGAAATCCTGCTTCATACAAGTTGCCGAGTAAGCGATCAATGAAACCCTATGGTGAAAATCAAACTGCGGCATGATACAAGTTGCAAGATCACCCAGCTAGCCTATGATGGGTTGTCACTAGATAGGCTTAACTGTCAACTTTCCCATGGCTGCGACCTTCTCAGCCCGAGCTACACTCAAGAGTACACGATCAATGAAGCGCTAAGGGGAAAGTAAAAATCCTGCTTCATACAAGTTGCCGAGTAAGCGATCAATGAAACCCTATGGTGAAAATCAAACTCCGGCATGATACAAGTTGCAAGATCACCCAGCTAGCCTATGATGGGTTGTCACTAGATAGGCTTAACTGTCAACTTTCCCATGGCTGCGACCTTCTCAGCCCGAGCTACACTCAAGAGTACACGATCAATGAAACCCTATGGGGAAAATCAAACTCCGACATGGTACAAGTTGCAAGATCACCCAGCTAGCCTATGATGGGCTGTCACTAGATAGGCTTAACTGTCAACTTTTCCATGGCTGCGTCATTCTCAGCCCGAGCTACACTCAAGAGTACACGATCAATGAAGCGCTAAGGGGAAAGTAGAAATCCTGCTTCATACAAATCAAACTCCGGCATGATACAAGTTGCAAGATCACCCAGCTAGCCTATGATGGGTTGTCACTAGATAGGCTTAACTGTCAACTTTCCCATGGCTGCGACCTTCTCAGCCCGAGCTACACTCAAGAGTACACGATCAATGAAACCCTATGGGGAAAATCAAACTCCGACATGGTACAAGTTGCAAGCTCACCCAGCTAGCCTATGATGGGCTGTCACTAGATAGGCTTAACTGTCAACTTTCCCATGGCTGCGTCATTCTCAGCCCGAGCTACACTCAAGAGTACACGATCAATGAAGCGCTAAGGGGAAAGTAGAAATCCTGCTTCATACAAGTTGCCGAGTAAGCGATCAATGAAACCCTATGGTGAAAATCAAACTCCGGCATGATACAAGTTGCAAGATCACCCAGCTAGCCTATGATGGGTTGTCACTAGATAGGCTTAACTGTCAACTTTCCCATGGCTGCGACCTTCTCAGCCCGAGCTACACTCAAGAGTACACGATCAATGAAACCCTATGGGGAAAATTAAACTCCGACATGGTACAAGTTGCAAGATCACCCAGCTAGCCTATGATGGGCTGTCACTAGATAGGCTTAACTGTCAACTTTCCCATGGCTGCGTCATTCTCAGCCCGAGCTACACTCAAGAGTACACGATCAATGAAGCGCTAAGGGGAAAGTAGAAATCCTGCTTCATACAAGTTGCCGAGTAAGCGATCAATGAAACCCTATGGTGAAAATCAAACTCCTGCATGATACAAGTTGCAAGATCACCCAGCTAGCCTATGATGGGTTGTCACTAGATAGGCTTAACTGTCAACTTTCCCATGGCTGCGACCTTCTCAGCCCGAGCTACAATCAAGAGTACACGATCAATGAAACCCTATCGGGAAAATCAAACTCCGACATGGTACAAGTTGCAAGCTCACCCAGCTAGCCTATGATGGGTTGTCACTAGATAGGATTAACTGTCAACTTTCCCATGGCTGCGTCATTCTCAGCCCGAGCTACACTCAAGAGTACACGATCAATGAAGCGCTAAGGGGAAAGTAGAAATCCTGCTTCATACAAGTTGCCGAGTAAGCGATCAATGAAACCCTATGGTGAAAATCAAACTCCGGCATGATACAAGTTGCAAGATCACCCAGCTAGCCTATGATGGGTTGTCACTAGATAGGCTTAACTGTCAACTTTCCCATGGCTGCGACCTTCTCAGCCCGAGCTACACTCAAATGTACACGATCAATGAAACCCTATGGGGAAAATCAAACTCCGACATGGTACAAGTTGCAAGCTCACCCAGCTAGCCTATGATGGGCTGTCACTAGATAGGCTTAACTGTCAACTTTCCCATGGCTGCGTCATTCTCAGCCCGAGCTACACTCAAGAGTACACGATCAATGAAGCGCTAAGGGGAAAGTAGAAATCCTGCTTCATACAAGTTGCCGAGTAAGCGATCAATGAAACCCTATGGTGAAAATCAAACTCCGGCATGATACAAGTTGCAAGATCACCCAGCTAGCCTATGATGGGTTGTCACTAGATAGGCTTAACTGTCAACTTTCCCATGGCTGCGACCTTCTCAGCCCGAGCTACACTCAAGAGTACACGATCAATGAAACCCTATGGGGAAAATCAAACTCCGACATGGTACAAGTTGCAAGATCACCCAGCTAGCCTATGATGGGCTGTCACTAGATAGGCTTAACTGTCAACTTTCCCATGGCTGCGTCATTCTCAGCCCGAGCTACACTCAAGAGTACACGATCAATGAAGCGCTAAGGGGAAAGTAAAAATCCTGCTTCATACAAGTTGCCGAGTAAGCGATCAATGAAACCCTATGGTGAAAATCAAACTCCGGCATGATACAAGTTGCAAGATCACCCAGCTAGCCTATGATGGGTTGTCACTAGATAGGCTTAACTGTCAACTTTCCCATGGCTGCGACCTTCTCAGCCCGAGCTACACTCACGAGTAAGCGATCAATGAAACCCTATGGTGAAAATCAAACTCCGACATGGTAAAAGTTGCAAGATCACCCAGCTAGCCTATGATGGGTTGTCACTAGATAGGCTTAACTGTCAACTTTCCCATGGCTGCGACCTTATCAGCCCGAGCTACACTCAAGAGTACACGATCAATGAAGCGCTAAGGGGAAAGTAGAAATCCTGCTTCATACAAGTTGCCGAGTAAGCGATCAATGAAACCCTATGGTGAAAATCAAACTGCGGCATGATACAAGTTGCAAGATCACCCAGCTAGCCTATGATGGGTTGTCACTAGATAGGCTTAACTGTCAACTTTCCCATGGCTGCGACCTTCTCAGCCCGAGCTACACTCAAGAGTACACGATCAATGAAGCGCTAAGGGGAAAGTAAAAATCCTGCTTCATACAAGTTGCCGAGTAAGCGATCAATGAAACCCTATGGTGAAAATCAAACTCCGGCATGATACAAGTTGCAAGATCACCCAGCTAGCCTATGATGGGTTGTCACTAGATAGGCTTAACTGTCAACTTTCCCATGGCTGCGACCTTCTCAGCCCGAGCTACACTCACGAGTAAGCGATCAATGAAACCCTATGGTGAAAATCAAACTCCGACATGGTACAAGTTGCAAGATCACCCAGCTAGCCTAAGATGGGCTGTCACTAGATAGGCTTAACTGTCAACTTTCCCATGGCTGCGTCATTCTCAGCCCGATCTACACTCAAGAGTACACGATCAATGAAGCGCTAAGGGGAAAGTAGAAATCCTGCTTGATACAAGTTGCCGAGGAAGCGATCAATGAAACCCTATGGTGAAAATCAAACTCCGGCATGATACAAGTTGCAAGATCACCCAGCTAGCCTATGATGGGTTGTCACTAGATAGGCTTAACTGTCAACTTTCCCATGGCTGCGACCTTCTCAGCCCGAGCTACACTCAAGAGTACACGATCAATGAAACCTTATGGGGAAAATCAAACTCCGACATGGTACAAGTTGCAAGATCACCCAGCTAGCCTATGATGGGCTATCACTAGATAGGCTTAACTGTCAACTTTCCCATGGCTGCGTCATTCTCAGCCCGATCTACACTCAAGAGTACACGATCAATGAAGCGCTAAGGGGAAAGTAGAAATCCTGCTTGATACAAGTTGCCGAGTAAGCGATCAATGAAACCCTATGGTGTAAATCAAACTCCGGCATGATAGAAGTTGCAAGATCACCCAGCTAGCCTATGATGGGTTGTCACTAGATAGGCTTAACTGTCAACTTTCCCATGGCTGCGACCTTCTCAGCCCGAGCTACACTCAAGAGTACACGATCAATGAAACCCTATGGGGAAAATCAAACTCCGACATGGTACAAGTTGCAAGATCACCCAGCTAGCCTATGATGGGCTGTCACTAGATAGGCTTAACTGTCAACTTTCCCATGGCTGCGTCATTCTCAGCCCGAGCTACACTCAAGAGTACACGATCAATGAAGCGCTAAGGGGAAAGTAGAAATCCTGCTTCATACAAGTTGCCGAGTAAGCGATCAATGAAACCCTATGGTGAAAATCAAACTCCGGCATGATACAAGTTGCAAGATCACCCAGCTAGCCTATGATGGGTTGTCACTAGATAGGCTTAACTGTCAACTTTCCCATGGCTGCGACCTTCTCAGCCCGAGCTACACTCAAGAGTACACGATCAATGAAACCCTATGGGGAAAATCAAACTCCGACATGGTACAAGTTGCAAGCTCACCCAGCTAGCCTATGATGGGCTGTCACTAGATAGGCTTAACTGTCAACTTTCCCATGGCTGCGTCATTCTCAGCCCGAGCTACACTCAAGAGTACACGATCAATGAAGCGCTAAGGGGAAAGTAGAAATCCTGCTTCATACAAGTTGCCGAGTAAGCGATCAATGAAACCCTATGGTGAAAATCAAACTCCGGCATGATACAAGTTGCAAGATCACCCAGCTAGCCTATGATGGGTAGTCACTAGATAGGCTTAACTGTCAACTTTCCCATGGCTGCGACCTTCTCAGCCCGAGCTACACTCAAGAGTACACGATCAATGAAACCCTATGGGGAAAATCAAACTCCGACATGGTACAAGTTGCAAGATCACCCAGCTAGCCTATGATGGGCTGTCACTAGATAGGCTTAACTGTCAACTTTCCCATGGCTGCGTCATTCTCAGCCCGAGCTACACTCAAGAGTACACGATCAATGAAGCGCTAAGGGGAAAGTAGAAATCCTGCTTCATACAAGTTGCCGAGTAAGCGATCAATGAAACCCTATGGTGAAAATCAAACTCCTGCATGATACAAGTTGCAAGATCACCCAGCTAGCCTATGATGGGTTGTCACTAGATAGGCTTAACTGTCAACTTTCCCATGGCTGCGACCTTCTCAGCCCGAGCTACACTCAAGAGTACACGATCAATGAAACCCTATGGGGAAAATCAAACTCCGACATGGTACAAGTTGCAAGCTCACCCAGCTAGCCTATGATGGGCTGTCACTAGATAGGCTTAACTGTCAACTTTCCCATGGCTGCGTCATTCTCAGCCCGAGCTACACTCAAGAGTACACGATCAATGAAGCGCTAAGGGGAAAGTAGAAATCCTGCTTCATACAAGTTGCCGAGTAAGCGATCAATGAAACCCTATGGTGAAAATCAAACTCCGGCATGATACAAGTTGCAAGATCACCCAGCTAGCCTATGATGGGTTGTCACTAGATAGGCTTAACTGTCAACTTTCCCATGGCTGCGACCTTCTCAGCCCGAGCTACACTCAAGAGTACACGATCAATGAAACCCTATGGGGAAAATCAAACTCCGACATGGTACAAGTTGCAAGATCACCCAGCTAGCCTATGATGGGCTGTCACTAGATAGGCTTAACTGTCAACTTTCCCATGGCTGCGTCATTCTCAGCCCGAGCTACACTCAAGAGTACACGATCAATGAAGCGCTAAGGGGAAAGTAGAAATCCTGCTTCATACAAGTTGCCGAGTAAGCGATCAATGAAACCCTATGGTGAAAATCAAACTCCTGCATGATACAAGTTGCAAGATCACCCAGCTAGCCTATGATGGGTTGTCACTAGATAGGCTTAACTGTCAACTTTCCCATGGCTGCGACCTTCTCAGCCCGAGCTACAATCAAGAGTACACGATCAATGAAACCCTATCGGGAAAATCAAACTCCGACATGGTACAAGTTGCAAGCTCACCCAGCTAGCCTATGATGGGTTGTCACTAGATAGGATTAACTGTCAACTTTCCCATGGCTGCGTCATTCTCAGCCCGAGCTACACTCAAGAGTACACGATCAATGAAGCGCTAAGGGGAAAGTAGAAATCCTGCTTCATACAAGTTGCCGAGTAAGCGATCAATGAAACCCTATGGTGAAAATCAAACTCCGGCATGATACAAGTTGCAAGATCACCCAGCTAGCCTATGATGGGTTGTCACTAGATAGGCTTAACTGTCAACTTTCCCATGGCTGCGACCTTCTCAGCCCGAGCTACACTCAAATGTACACGATCAATGAAACCCTATGGGGAAAATCAAACTCCGACATGGTACAAGTTGCAAGCTCACCCAGCTAGCCTATGATGGGCTGTCACTAGATAGGCTTAACTGTCAACTTTCCCATGGCTGCGTCATTCTCAGCCCGAGCTACACTCAAGAGTACACGATCAATGAAGCGCTAAGGGGAAAGTAGAAATCCTGCTTCATACAAGTTGCCGAGTAAGCGATCAATGAAACCCTATGGTGAAAATCAAACTCCGGCATGATACAAGTTGCAAGATCACCCAGCTAGCCTATGATGGGTTGTCACTAGATAGGCTTAACTGTCAACTTTCCCATGGCTGCGACCTTCTCAGCCCGAGCTACACTCAAGAGTACACGATCAATGAAACCCTATGGGGAAAATCAAACTCCGACATGGTACAAGTTGCAAGATCACCCAGCTAGCCTATGATGGGCTGTCACTAGATAGGCTTAACTGTCAACTTTCCCATGGCTGCGTCATTCTCAGCCCGAGCTACACTCAAGAGTACACGATCAATGAAGCGCTAAGGGGAAAGTAAAAATCCTGCTTCATACAAGTTGCCGAGTAAGCGATCAATGAAACCCTATGGTGAAAATCAAACTCCGGCATGATACAAGTTGCAAGATCACCCAGCTAGCCTATGATGGGTTGTCACTAGATAGGCTTAACTGTCAACTTTCCCATGGCTGCGACCTTCTCAGCCCGAGCTACACTCACGAGTAAGCGATCAATGAAACCCTATGGTGAAAATCAAACTCCGACATGGTAAAAGTTGCAAGATCACCCAGCTAGCCTATGATGGGTTGTCACTAGATAGGCTTAACTGTCAACTTTCCCATGGCTGCGACCTTATCAGCCCGAGCTACACTCAAGAGTACACGATCAATGAAGCGCTAAGGGGAAAGTAGAAATCCTGCTTCATACAAGTTGCCGAGTAAGCGATCAATGAAACCCTATGGTGAAAATCAAACTGCGGCATGATACAAGTTGCAAGATCACCCAGCTAGCCTATGATGGGTTGTCACTAGATAGGCTTAACTGTCAACTTTCCCATGGCTGCGACCTTCTCAGCCCGAGCTACACTCAAGAGTACACGATCAATGAAGCGCTAAGGGGAAAGTAGAAATCCTGCTTCATACAAGTTGCCGAGTAAGCGATCAATGAAACCCTATGGTGAAAATCAAACTCCGGCATGATACAAGTTGCAAGATCACCCAGCTAGCCTATGATGGGTTGTCACTAGATAGGCTTAACTGTCAACTTTCCCATGGCTGCGACCTTCTCAGCCCGAGCTACACTCAAGAGTACACGATCAATGAAACCCTATGGGGAAAATCAAACTCCGACATGGTACAAGTTGCAAGATCACCCAGCTAGCCTATGATGGGCTGTCACTAGATAGGCTTAACTGTCAACTTTCCCATGGCTGCGTCATTCTCAGCCCGAGCTACACTCAAGAGTACACGATCAATGAAGCGCTAAGGGGAAAGTAGAAATCCTGCTTCATACAAGTTGCCGAGTAAGCGATCAATGAAACCCTATGGTGAAAATCAAACTCCGGCATGATACAAGTTGCAAGATCACCCAGCTAGCCTATGATGGGTTGTCACTAGATAGGCTTAACTGTCAACTTTCCCATGGCTGCGACCTTCTCAGCCCGAGCTACACTCAAGAGTACACGATCAATGAAACCCTATGGGGAAAATCAAACTCCGACATGGTACAAGTTGCAAGCTCACCCAGCTAGCCTATGATGGGCTGTCACTAGATAGGCTTAACTGTCAACTTTCCCATGGCTGCGTCATTCTCAGCCCGAGCTACACTCAAGAGTACACGATCAATGAAGCGCTAAGGGGAAAGTAGAAATCCTGCTTCATACAAGTTGCCGAGTAAGCGATCAATGAAACCCTATGGTGAAAATCAAACTCCGGCATGATACAAGTTGCAAGATCACCCAGCTAGCCTATGATGGGTAGTCACTAGATAGGCTTAACTGTCAACTTTCCCATGGCTGCGACCTTCTCAGCCCGAGCTACACTCAAGAGTACACGATCAATGAAACCCTATGGGGAAAATCAAACTCCGACATGGTACAAGTTGCAAGATCACCCAGCTAGCCTATGATGGGCTGTCACTAGATAGGCTTAACTGTCAACTTTCCCATGGCTGCGTCATTCTCAGCCCGAGCTACACTCAAGAGTACACGATCAATGAAGCGCTAAGGGGAAAGTAGAAATCCTGCTTCATACAAGTTGCCGAGTAAGCGATCAATGAAACCCTATGGTGAAAATCAAACTCCTGCATGATACAAGTTGCAAGATCACCCAGCTAGCCTATGATGGGTTGTCACTAGATAGGCTTAACTGTCAACTTTCCCATGGCTGCGACCTTCTCAGCCCGAGCTACACTCAAGAGTACACGATCAATGAAACCCTATGGGGAAAATCAAACTCCGACATGGTACAAGTTGCAAGCTCACCCAGCTAGCCTATGATGGGTTGTCACTAGATAGGCTTAACTGTCAACTTTCCCATGGCTGCGTCATTCTCAGCCCGAGCTACACTCAAGAGTACACGATCAATGAAGCGCTAAGGGGAAAGTAGAAATCCTGCTTCATACAAGTTGCCGAGTAAGCGATCAATGAAACCCTATGGTGAAAATCAAACTCCGGTATGATACAAGTTGCAAGATCACCCAGCTAGCCTATGATGGGTTGTCACTAGATAGGCTTAACTGTCAACTTTCCCATGGCTGCGACCTTCTCAGCCCGAGCTACACTCAAATGTACACGATCAATGAAACCCTATGGGGAAAATCAAACTCCGACATGGTACAAGTTGCAAGCTCACCCAGCTAGCCTATGATGGGCTGTCACTAGATAGGCTTAACTGTCAACTTTCCCATGGCTGCGTCATTCTCAGCCCGAGCTACACTCAAGAGTACACGATCAATGAAGCGCTAAGGGGAAAGTAGAAATCCTGCTTCATACAAGTTGCCGAGTAAGCGATCAATGAAACCCTATGGTGAAAATCAAACTCCGGCATGATACAAGTTGCAAGATCACCCAGCTAGCCTATGATGGGTTGTCACTAGATAGGCTTAACTGTCAACTTTCCCATGGCTGCGACCTTCTCAGCCCGAGCTACACTCAACAGTACACGATCAATGAAACCCTATGGGGAAAATCAAACTCCGACATGGTACAAGTTGCAAGATCACCCAGCTAGCCTATGATGGGCTGTCACTAGATAGGCTTAACTGTCAACTTTCCCATGGCTGCGTCATTCTCAGCCCGAGCTACACTCAAGAGTACACGATCAATGAAGCGCTAAGGGGAAAGTAGAAATCCTGCTTCATACAAGTTGCCGAGTAAGCGATCAATGAAACCCTATGGTGAAAATCAAACTCCGGCATGATACAAGTTGCAAGATCACCCAGCTAGCCTATGATGGGTTGTCACTAGATAGGCTTAACTGTCAACTTTCCCATGGCTGCGACCTTCTCAGCCCGAGCTACACTCAAGAGTACACGATCAATGAAACCCTATGGGGAAAATCAAACTCCGACATGGTACAAGTTGCAAGCTCACCCAGCTAGCCTATGATGGGCTGTCACTAGATAGGCTTAACTGTCAACTTTCCCATGGCTGCGTCATTCTCAGCCCGAGCTACACTCAAGAGTACACGATCAATGAAGCGCTAAGGGGAAAGTAGAAATCCTGCTTCATACAAGTTGCCGAGTAAGCGATCAATGAAACCCTATGGTGAAAATCAAACTCCGGCATGATACAAGTTGCAAGATCACCCAGCTAGCCTATGATGGGTTGTCACTAGATAGGCTTAACTGTCAACTTTCCCATGGCTGCGACCTTCTCAGCCCGAGCTACACTCAAGAGTACACGATCAATGAAACCCTATGGGGAAAATCAAACTCCGACATGGTACAAGTTGCAAGATCACCCAGCTAGCCTATGATGGGCTGTCACTAGATAGGCTTAACTGTCAACTTTCCCATGGCTGCGTCATTCTCAGCCCGAGCTACACTCAAGAGTACACGATCAATGAAGCGCTAAGGGGAAAGTAGAAATCCTGCTTCATACAAGTTGCCGAGTAAGCGATCAATGAAACCCTATGGTGAAAATCAAACTCCGGCATGATACAAGTTGCAAGATCACCCAGCTAGCCTATGATGGGTTGTCACTAGATAGGCTTAACTGTCAACTTTCCCATGGCTGCGACCTTCTCAGCCCGAGCTACACTCAAATGTACACGATCAATGAAACCCTATGGGGAAAATCAAACTCCGACATGGTACAAGTTGTAAGCTCACCCAGCTAGCCTATGATGGGCTGTCACTAGATAGGCTTAACTGTCAACTTTCCCATGGCTGCGTCATTCTCAGCCCGAGCTACACTCAAGAGTACACGATCAATGAAGCGCTAAGGGGAAAGTAGAAATCCTGCTTCATACAAGTTGCCGAGTAAGCGATCAATGAAACCCTATGGTGAAAATCAAACTCCGGCATGATACAAGTTGCAAGATCACCCAGCTAGCCTATGATGGGTTGTCACTAGATAGGCTTAACTGTCAACTTTCCCATGGCTGCGACCTTCTCAGCCCGAGCTACACTCAAGAGTACACGATCAATGAAACCCTATGGGGAAAATCAAACTCCGACATGGTACAAGTTGCAAGATCACCCAGCTAGCCTATGATGGGCTGTCACTAGATAGGCTTAACTGTCAACTTTCCCATGGCTGCGTCATTCTCAGCCCGAGCTACACTCAAGAGTACACGATCAATGAAGCGCTAAGGGGAAAGTAAAAATCCTGCTTCATACAAGTTGCCGAGTAAGCGATCAATGAAACCCTATGGTGAAAATCAAACTCCGGCATGATACAAGTTGCAAGATCACCCAGCTAGCCTATGATGGGTTGTCACTAGATAGGCTTAACTGTCAACTTTCCCATGGCTGCGACCTTCTCAGCCCGAGCTACACTCACGAGTAAGCGATCAATGAAACCCTATGGTGAAAATCAAACTCCGACATGGTAAAAGTTGCAAGATCACCCAGCTAGCCTATGATGGGTTGTCACCAGATAGGCTTAACTGTCAACTTTCCCATGGCTGCGACCTTATCAGCCCGAGCTACACTCAAGAGTACACGATCAATGAAGCGCTAAGGGGAAAGTAGAAACCCTGCTTCATACAAGTTGCCGAGTAAGCGATCAATGAAACCCTATGGTGTAAATCAAACTCCGGCATGATACAAGTTGCAAGATCACCCAGCTAGCCTATGATGGGTTGTCACTAGATAGGCTTAACTGTCAACTTTCCCATGGCTGCGACCTTCTCAGCCCGAGATACACTCAAGAGTACACGATCAATGAAACCCTATGGGGAAAATCAAACTCCGACATGGTACAAGTTGCAAGATCACCCAGCTAGCCTATGATGGGCTCTCACTAGATAGGCTTAATTGTCAACTTTCCCATGGCTGCGTCATTCTCAGCCCGAGCTACACTCAAGAGTACACGATCAATGAAGCGCTAAGGGGAAAGTAGAAATCCTGCTTCATACAAGTTGCCGAGTAAGCGATCAATGAAACCCTATGGTGAAAATCAAACTCCGGCATGATAGAAGTTGCAAGATCACCCAGCTAGCCTATGATGGGTTGTCACTAGATAGGCTTAACTGTCAACTTTCCTATGGCTGCGACCTTCTCAGCCCGAGCTACATTCAAGAGTACACGATCAATGAAACCCTATGGGGAAAATCAAACTCCGACATGGTACAAGTTGCAAGATCACCCAGCTAACCTATGATAGGCTGTCACTAGATAGGCTTAACTGTCAACTTTCCCATGGCTTCGTCATTCTTAGCCCGAGCTACACTCAAGAGTACACGATCAATGAAGCGCTAAGGGGAAAGTAGAAATCCTGCTTCATACAAGTTGCCGAGTAAGCGATCAATGAAACCCTATGGTGAAAATCAAACTGCGGCATGATACAAGTTGCAAGATCACCCAGCTAGCCTATGATGGGTTGTCACTAGATAGGCTTAACTGTCAACTTTCCCATGGCTGCGACCTTCTCAGCCCGAGCTACACTCAAGAGTACACGATCAATGAAGCGCTAAGGGGAAAGTAAAAATCCTGCTTCATACAAGTTGCCGAGTAAGCGATCAATGAAACCCTATGGTGAAAATCAAACTCCGGCATGATACAAGTTGCAAGATCACCCAGCTAGCCTATGATGGGTTGTCACTAGATAGGCTTAACTGTCAACTTTCCCATGGCTGCGACCTTCTCAGCCCGAGCTACACTCAAGAGTACACGATCAATGAAACCCTATGGGGAAAATCAAACTCCGACATGGTACAAGTTGCAAGATCACCCAGCTAGCCTATGATGGGCTGTCACTAGATAGGCTTAACTGTCAACTTTCCCATGGCTGCGTCATTCTCAGCCCGAGCTACACTCAAGAGTACACGATCAATGAAGCGCTAAGGGGAAAGTAGAAATCCTGCTTCATACAAATCAAACTCCGGCATGATACAAGTTGCAAGATCACCCAGCTAGCCTATGATGGGTTGTCACTAGATAGGCTTAACTGTCAACTTTCCCATGGCTGCGACCTTCTCAGCCCGAGCTACACTCAAGAGTACACGATCAATGAAACCCTATGGGGAAAATCAAACTCCGACATGGTACAAGTTGCAAGCTCACCCAGCTAGCCTATGATGGGCTGTCACTAGATAGGCTTAACTGTCAACTTTCCCATGGCTGCGTCATTCTCAGCCCGAGCTACACTCAAGAGTACACGATCAATGAAGCGCTAAGGGGAAAGTAGAAATCCTGCTTCATACAAGTTGCCGAGTAAGCGATCAATGAAACCCTATGGTGAAAATCAAACTCCGGCATGATACAAGTTGCAAGATCACCCAGCTAGCCTATGATGGGTTGTCACTAGATAGGCTTAACTGTCAACTTTCCCATGGCTGCGACCTTCTCAGCCCGAGCTACACTCAAGAGTACACGATCAATGAAACCCTATGGGGAAAATCAAACTCCGACATGGTACAAGTTGCAAGATCACCCAGCTAGCCTATGATGGGCTGTCACTAGATAGGCTTAACTGTCAACTTTCCCATGGCTGCGTCATTCTCAGCCCGAGCTACACTCAAGAGTACACGATCAATGAAGCGCTAAGGGGAAAGTAGAAATCCTGCTTCATACAAGTTGCCGAGTAAGCGATCAATGAAACCCTATGGTGAAAATCAAACTCCTGCATGATACAAGTTGCAAGATCACCCAGCTAGCCTATGATGGGTTGTCACTAGATAGGCTTAACTGTCAACTTTCCCATGGCTGCGACCTTCTCAGCCCGAGCTACAATCAAGAGTACACGATCAATGAAACCCTATCGGGAAAATCAAACTCCGACATGGTACAAGTTGCAAGCTCACCCAGCTAGCCTATGATGGGTTGTCACTAGATAGGATTAACTGTCAACTTTCCCATGGCTGCGTCATTCTCAGCCCGAGCTACACTCAAGAGTACACGATCAATGAAGCGCTAAGGGGAAAGTAGAAATCCTGCTTCATACAAGTTGCCGAGTAAGCGATCAATGAAACCCTATGGTGAAAATCAAACTCCGGCATGATACAAGTTGCAAGATCACCCAGCTAGCCTATGATGGGTTGTCACTAGATAGGCTTAACTGTCAACTTTCCCATGGCTGCGACCTTCTCAGCCCGAGCTACACTCAAATGTACACGATCAATGAAACCCTATGGGGAAAATCAAACTCCGACATGGTACAAGTTGCAAGCTCACCCAGCTAGCCTATGATGGGCTGTCACTAGATAGGCTTAACTGTCAACTTTCCCATGGCTGCGTCATTCTCAGCCCGAGCTACACTCAAGAGTACACGATCAATGAAGCGCTAAGGGGAAAGTAGAAATCCTGCTTCATACAAGTTGCCGAGTAAGCGATCAATGAAACCCTATGGTGAAAATCAAACTCCGGCATGATACAAGTTGCAAGATCACCCAGCTAGCCTATGATGGGTTGTCACTAGATAGGCTTAACTGTCAACTTTCCCATGGCTGCGACCTTCTCAGCCCGAGCTACACTCAAGAGTACACGATCAAAGAAACCCTATGGGGAAAATCAAACTCCGACATGGTACAAGTTGCAAGATCACCCAGCTAGCCTATGATGGGCTGTCACTAGATAGGCTTAACTGTCAACTTTCCCATGGCTGCGTCATTCTCAGCCCGAGCTACACTCAAGAGTACACGATCAATGAAGCGCTAAGGGGAAAGTAAAAATCCTGCTTCATACAAGTTGCCGAGTAAGCGATCAATGAAACCCTATGGTGAAAATCAAACTCCGGCATGATACAAGTTGCAAGATCACCCAGCTAGCCTATGATGGGTTGTCACTAGATAGGCTTAACTGTCAACTTTCCCATGGCTGCGACCTTCTCAGCCCGAGCTACACTCACGAGTAAGCGATCAATGAAACCCTATGGTGAAAATCAAACTCCGACATGGTAAAAGTTGCAAGATCACCCAGCTAGCCTATGATGGGTTGTCACTAGATAGGCTTAACTGTCAACTTTCCCATAGCTGCGACCTTATCAGCCCGAGCTACACTCAAGAGTACACGATCAATGAAGCGCTAAGGGGAAAGTAGAAACCCTGCTTCATACAAGTTGCCGAGTAAGCGATCAATGAAACCCTATGGTGTAAATCAAACTCCGGCATGATACAAGTTGCAAGATCACCCAGCTAGCCTATGATGGGTTGTCACTAGATAGGCTTAACTGTCAACTTTCCCATGGCTGCGACCTTCTCAGCCCGAGCTACACTCAAGAGTACACGATCAATGAAACCCTATGGGGAAAATCAAACTCCGACATGGTACAAGTTGCAAGATCACCCAGCTAGCCTATGATGGGCTGTCACTAGATAGGCTTAACTGTCAACTTTCCCATGGCTGCGTCATTCTCAGCCCGAGCTACACTCAAGAGTACACGATCAATGAAGCGCTAAGGGGAAAGTAGAAATCCTGCTTCATACAAGTTGCCGAGTAAGCTATCAATGAAACCCTATGGTGAAAATCAAACTCCGGCATGATACAAGTTGCAAGATCACCCAGCTAGCCTATGATGGGTTGTCACTAGATAGGCTTAACTGTCAACTTTCCCATGGCTGCGACCTTCTCAGCCCGAGATACACTCAAGAGTACACGATCAATGAAACCCTATTGGGAAAATCAAACTCCGACATGGTGCAAGTTGCAAGATCACCCAGCTAGCCTATGATGGGCTCTCACTAGATAGGCTTAATTGTCAACTTTCCCATGGCTGCGTCATTCTCAGCCCGAGCTACACTCAAGAGTACACGATCAATGAAGCGCTAAGGGGAAAGTAGAAATCCTGCTTCATACAAGTTGCCGAGTAAGCGATCAATGAAACCCTATGGTGAAAATCAAACTCCGGCATGATAGAAGTTGCAAGATCACCCAGCTAGCCTATGATGGGTTGTCACTAGATAGGCTTAACTGTCAACTTTCCTATGGCTGCGACCTTCTCAGCCCGAGCTACTTTCAAGAGTACACGATCAATGAAACCCTATGGGGAAAATCAAACTCCGACATGGTACAAGTTGCAAGCTCACCCAGCTAGCCTGTGATGGGCTGTCACTAGATAGGCTTAACTGTCAACTTTCCCATGGCTGCGTCATTCTCAGCCCGAGCTACACTCAAGAGTACACGATCAATGAAGCGCTAAGGGGAAAGTAGAAATCCTGCTTCATACAAGTTGCCGAGTAAGCGATCAATGAAACCCTATGGTGAAAATCAAACTGCGGCATGATACAAGTTGCAAGATCACCCAGCTAGCCTATGATGGGTTGTCACTAGATAGGCTTAACTGTCAACTTTCCCATGGCTGCGACCTTCTCAGCCCGAGCTACACTCAAGAGTACACGATCAATGAAGCGCTAAGGGGAAAGTAAAAATCCTGCTTCATACAAGTTGCCGAGTAAGCGATCAATGAAACCCTATGGTGAAAATCAAACTCCGGCATGATACAAGTTGCAAGATCACCCAGCTAGCCTATGATGGGTTGTCACTAGATAGGCTTAACTGTCAACTTTCCCATGGCTGCGACCTTCTCAGCCCGAGCTACACTCACGAGTAAGCGATCAATGAAACCCTATGGTGAAAATCAAATTTCGACATGGTACAAGTTGCAAGATCACCCAGCTAGCCTATGATGGGCTGTCACTAGATAGGCTTAACTGTCAAGTTTCCCATGGCTGCGTCATTCTCAGCCCGATCTACACTCAAGAGTACACGATCAATGAAGCGCTAAGGGGAAAGTAGAAATCCTGCTTGATACAAGTTGCCGAGGAAGCGATCAATGAAACCCTATGGTGAAAATCAAACTCCGGCATGATACAAGTTGCAAGATCACCCAGCTAGCCTATGATGGGTTGTCACTAGATAGGCTTAACTGTCAACTTTCCCATGGCTGCGACCTTCTCAGCCCGAGCTACACTCAAGAGTACACGATCAATGAAACCCTATGGGGAAAATCAAACTCCGACATGGTACAAGTTGCAAGATCACCCAGCTAGCCTATGATGGGCTGTCACTAGATAGGCTTAACTGTCAACTTTCCCATGGCTGCGTCATTCTCAGCCCGAGCTACACTCAAGAGTACACGATCAATGAAGCGCTAAGGGGAAAGTAGAAATCCTGCTTCATACAAGTTGCCGAGTAAGCGATCAATGAAACCCTATGGTGAAAATCAAACTCCGGCATGATACAAGTTGCAAGATCACCCAGCTAGCCTATGATGGGTTGTCACTAGATAGGCTTAACTGTCAACTTTCCCATGGCTGCGACCTTCTCAGCCCGAGCTACACTCAAGAGTACACGATCAATGAAACCCTATGGGGAAAATCAAACTCCGACATGGTACAAGTTGCAAGATCACCCAGCTAGCCTATGATGGGCTGTCACTAGATAGGCTTAACTGTCAACTTTCCCATGGCTGCGTCATTCTCAGCCCGAGCTACACTCAAGAGTACACGATCAATGAAGCGCTAAGGGGAAAGTAAAAATCCTGCTTCATACAAGTTGCCGAGTAAGCGATCAATGAAACCCTATGGTGAAAATCAAACTCCGGCATGATACAAGTTGCAAGATCACCCAGCTAGCCTATGATGGGTTGTCACTAGATAGGCTTAACTGTCAACTTTCCCATGGCTGCGACCTTCTCAGCCCGAGCTACACTCACGAGTAAGCGATCAATGAAACCCTATGGTGAAAATCAAACTCCGACATGGTAAAAGTTGCAAGATCACCCAGCTAGCCTATGATGGGTTGTCACTAGATAGGCTTAACTGTCAACTTTCCCATAGCTGCGACCTTATCAGCCCGAGCTACACTCAAGAGTACACGATCAATGAAGCGCTAAGGGGAAAGTAGAAACCCTGCTTCATACAAGTTGCCGAGTAAGCGATCAATGAAACCCTATGGTGTAAATCAAACTCCGGCATGATACAAGTTGCAAGATCACCCAGCTAGCCTATGATGGGTTGTCACTAGATAGGCTTAACTGTCAACTTTCCCATGGCTGCGACCTTCTCAGCCCGAGCTACACTCAAGAGTACACGATCAATGAAACCCTATGGGGAAAATCAAACTCCGACATGGTACAAGTTGCAAGATCACCCAGCTAGCCTATGATGGGCTGTCACTAGATAGGCTTAACTGTCAACTTTCCCATGGCTGCGTCATTCTCAGCCCGAGCTACACTCAAGAGTACACGATCAATGAAGCGCTAAGGGGAAAGTAGAAATCCTGCTTCATACAAGTTGCCGAGTAAGCTATCAATGAAACCCTATGGTGAAAATCAAACTCCGGCATGATACAAGTTGCAAGATCACCCAGCTAGCCTATGATGGGTTGTCACTAGATAGGCTTAACTGTCAACTTTCCCATGGCTGCGACCTTCTCAGCCCGAGATACACTCAAGAGTACACGATCAATGAAACCCTATTGGGAAAATCAAACTCCGACATGGTGCAAGTTGCAAGATCACCCAGCTAGCCTATGATGGGCTCTCACTAGATAGGCTTAATTGTCAACTTTCCCATGGCTGCGTCATTCTCAGCCCGAGCTACACTCAAGAGTACACGATCAATGAAGCGCTAAGGGGAAAGTAGAAATCCTGCTTCATACAAGTTGCCGAGTAAGCGATCAATGAAACCCTATGGTGAAAATCAAACTCCGGCATGATAGAAGTTGCAAGATCACCCAGCTAGCCTATGATGGGTTGTCACTAGATAGGCTTAACTGTCAACTTTCCTATGGCTGCGACCTTCTCAGCCCGAGCTACTTTCAAGAGTACACGATCAATGAAACCCTATGGGGAAAATCAAACTCCGACATGGTACAAGTTGCAAGCTCACCCAGCTAGCCTGTGATGGGCTGTCACTAGATAGGCTTAACTGTCAACTTTCCCATGGCTGCGTCATTCTCAGCCCGAGCTACACTCAAGAGTACACGATCAATGAAGCGCTAAGGGGAAAGTAGAAATCCTGCTTCATACTAGTTGCCGAGTAACCGATCAATGAAACCCTATGGTGAAAATCAAACTCCGGCATGATACAAGTTGCAAGATCACCCAGCTAGCCTATGATGGGTTGTCACTAGATAGGCTTAACTGTCAACTTTCCCATGGCTGCGACCTTCTCAGCCCGAGCTACACTCAAGAGTACACGATCAATGAAACCCTATGGGGAAAATCAAACTCCGACATGGTACAAGTTGCAAGATCACCCAGCTAGCCTATGATGGGCTGTCACTAGATAGGCTTAACTGTCAACTTTCCCATGGCTTCGTCATTCTTAGCCCGAGCTACACTCAAGAGTACACGATCAATGAAGCGCTAAGGGGAAAGTAGAAATCCTGCTTCATACAAGTTGCCGAGTAAGCGATCAATGAAACCCTATGGTGAAAATCAAACTGCGGCATGATACAAGTTGCAAGATCACCCAGCTAGCCTATGATGGGTTGTCACTAGATAGGCTTAACTGTCAACTTTCCCATGGCTGCGACCTTCTCAGCCCGAGCTACACTCAAGAGTACACGATCAATGAAGCGCTAAGGGGAAAGTAAAAATCCTGCTTCATACAAGTTGCCGAGTAAGCGATCAATGAAACCCTATGGTGAAAATCAAACTCCGGCATGATACAAGTTGCAAGATCACCCAGCTAGCCTATGATGGGTTGTCACTAGATAGGCTTAACTGTCAACTTTCCCATGGCTGCGACCTTCTCAGCCCGAGCTACACTCACGAGTAAGCGATCAATGAAACCCTATGGTGAAAATCAAATTTCGACATGGTACAAGTTGCAAGATCACCCAGCTAGCCTATGATGGGCTGTCACTAGATAGGCTTAACTGTCAAGTTTCCCATGGCTGCGTCATTCTCAGCCCGATCTACACTCAAGAGTACACGATCAATGAAGCGCTAAGGGGAAAGTAGAAATCCTGCTTGATACAAGTTGCCGAGGAAGCGATCAATGAAACCCTATGGTGAAAATCAAACTCCGGCATGATACAAGTTGCAAGATCACCCAGCTAGCCTATGATGGGTTGTCACTAGATAGGCTTAACTGTCAACTTTCCCATGGCTGCGACCTTCTCAGCCCGAGCTACACTCAAGAGTACACGATCAATGAAACCCTATGGGGAAAATCAAACTCCGACATGGTACAAGTTGCAAGATCACCCAGCTAGCCTATGATGGGCTGTCACTAGATAGGCTTAACTGTCAACTTTCCCATGGCTGCGTCATTCTCAGCCCGAGCTACACTCAAGAGTACACGATCAATGAAGCGCTAAGGGGAAAGTAGAAATCCTGCTTCATACAAGTTGCCGAGTAAGCGATCAATGAAACCCTATGGTGAAAATCAAACTCCGGCATGATACAAGTTGCAAGATCACCCAGCTAGCCTATGATGGGTTGTCACTAGATAGGCTTAACTGTCAACTTTCCCATGGCTGCGACCTTCTCAGCCCGAGCTACACTCAAGAGTACACGATCAATGAAACCCTATGGGGAAAATCAAACTCCGACATGGTACAAGTTGCAAGCTCACCCAGCTAGCCTATGATGGGCTGTCACTAGATAGGCTTAACTGTCAACTTTCCCATGGCTGCGTCATTCTCAGCCCGAGCTACACTCAAGAGTACACGATCAATGAAGCGCTAAGGGGAAAGTAGAAATCCTGCTTCATACAAGTTGCCGAGTAAGCGATCAATAAAACCCTATGGTGAAAATCAAACTCCGGCATGATACAAGTTGCAAGATCACCCAGCTAGCCTATGATGGGTAGTCACTAGATAGGCTTAACTGTCAACTTTCCCATGGCTGCGACCTTCTCAGCCCGAGCTACACTCAAGAGTACACGATCAATGAAACCCTATGGGGAAAATCAAACTCCGACATGGTACAAGTTGCAAGATCACCCAGCTAGCCTATGATGGGCTGTCACTAGATAGGCTTAACTGTCAACTTTCCCATGGCTGCGTCATTCTCAGCCCGAGCTACACTCAAGAGTACACGATCAATGAAGCGCTAAGGGGAAAGTAGAAATCCTGCTTCATACAAGTTGCCGAGTAAGCGATCAATGAAACCCTATGGTGAAAATCAAACTCCTGCATGATACAAGTTGCAAGATCACCCAGCTAGCCTATGATGGGTTGTCACTAGATAGGCTTAACTGTCAACTTTCCCATGGCTGCGACCTTCTCAGCCCGAGCTACACTCAAGAGTACACGATCAATGAAACCCTATGGGGAAAATCAAACTCCGACATGGTACAAGTTGCAAGCTCACCCAGCTAGCCTATGATGGGTTGTCACTAGATAGGCTTAACTGTCAACTTTCCCATGGCTGCGTCATTCTCAGCCCGAGCTACACTCAAGAGTACACGATCAATGAAGCGCTAAGGGGAAAGTAGAAATCCTGCTTCATACAAGTTGCCGAGTAAGCGATCAATGAAACCCTATGGTGAAAATCAAACTCCGGTATGATACAAGTTGCAAAATCACCCAGCTAGCCTATGATGGGTTGTCACTAGATAGGCTTAACTGTCAACTTTCCCATGGCTGCGACCTTCTCAGCCCGAGCTACACTCAAATGTACACGATCAATGAAACCCTATGGGGAAAATCAAACTCCGACATGGTACAAGTTGCAAGCTCACCCAGCTAGCCTATGATGGGCTGTCACTAGATAGGCTTAACTGTCAACTTTCCCATGGCTGCGTCATTCTCAGCCCGAGCTACACTCAAGAGTACACGATCAATGAAGCGCTAAGGGGAAAGTAGAAATCCTGCTTCATACAAGTTGCCGAGTAAGCGATCAATGAAACCCTATGGTGAAAATCAAACTCCGGCATGATACAAGTTGCAAGATCACCCAGCTAGCCTATGATGGGTTGTCACTAGATAGGCTTAACTGTCAACTTTCCCATGGCTGCGACCTTCTCAGCCCGAGCTACACTCAAGAGTACACGATCAATGAAACCCTATGGGGAAAATCAAACTCCGACATGGTACAAGTTGCAAGATCACCCAGCTAGCCTATGATGGGCTGTCACTAGATAGGCTTAACTGTCAACTTTCCCATGGCTGCGTCATTCTCAGCCCGAGCTACACTCAAGAGTACACGATCAATGAAGCGCTAAGGGGAAAGTAGAAATCCTGCTTCATACAAGTTGCCGAGTAAGCGATCAATGAAACCCTATGGTGAAAATCAAACTCCGGCATGATACAAGTTGCAAGATCACCCAGCTAGCCTATGATGGGTTGTCACTAGATAGGCTTAACTGTCAACTTTCCCATGGCTGCGACCTTCTCAGCCCGAGCTACACTCAAGAGTACACGATCAATGAAACCCTATGGGGAAAATCAAACTCCGACATGGTACAAGTTGCAAGCTCACCCAGCTAGCCTATGATGGGCTGTCACTAGATAGGCTTAACTGTCAACTTTCCCATGGCTGCGTCATTCTCAGCCCGAGCTACACTCAAGAGTACACGATCAATGAAGCGCTAAGGGGAAAGTAGAAATCCTGCTTCATACAAGTTGCCGAGTAAGCGATCAATGAAACCCTATGGTGAAAATCAAACTCCGGCATGATACAAGTTGCAAGATCACCCAGCTAGCCTATGATGGGTAGTCACTAGATAGGCTTAACTGTCAACTTTCCCATGGCTGCGACCTTCTCAGCCCGAGCTACACTCAAGAGTACACGATCAATGAAACCCTATGGGGAAAATCAAACTCCGACATGGTACAAGTTGCAAGATCACCCAGCTAGCCTATGATGGGCTGTCACTAGATAGGCTTAACTGTCAACTTTCCCATGGCTGCGTCATTCTCAGCCCGAGCTACACTCAAGAGTACACGATCAATGAAGCGCTAAGGGGAAAGTAGAAATCCTGCTTCATACAAGTTGCCGAGTAAGCGATCAATGAAACCCTATGGTGAAAATCAAACTCCTGCATGATACAAGTTGCAAGATCACCCAGCTAGCCTATGATGGGTTGTCACTAGATAGGCTTAACTGTCAACTTTCCCATGGCTGCGACCTTCTCAGCCCGAGCTACACTCAAGAGTACACGATCAATGAAACCCTATGGGGAAAATCAAACTCCGACATGGTACAAGTTGCAAGCTCACCCAGCTAGCCTATGATGGGTTGTCACTAGATAGGCTTAACTGTCAACTTTCCCATGGCTGCGTCATTCTCAGCCCGAGCTACACTCAAGAGTACACGATCAATGAAGCGCTAAGGGGAAAGTAGAAATCCTGCTTCATACAAGTTGCCGAGTAAGCGATCAATGAAACCCTATGGTGAAAATCAAACTCCGGTATGATACAAGTTGCAAGATCACCCAGCTAGCCTATGATGGGTTGTCACTAGATAGGCTTAACTGTCAACTTTCCCATGGCTGCGACCTTCTCAGCCCGAGCTACACTCAAATGTACACGATCAATGAAACCCTATGGGGAAAATCAAACTCCGACATGGTACAAGTTGCAAGCTCACCCAGCTAGCCTATGATGGGCTGTCACTAGATAGGCTTAACTGTCAACTTTCCTATGGCTGCGTCATTCTCAGCCCGAGCTACACTCAAGAGTACACGATCAATGAAGCGCTAAGGGGAAAGTAGAAATCCTGCTTCATACAAGTTGCCGAGTAAGCGATCAATGAAACCCTATGGTGAAAATCAAACTCCGGCATGATACAAGTTGCAAGATCACCCAGCTAGCCTATGATGGGTTGTCACTAGATAGGCTTAACTGTCAACTTTCCCATGGCTGCGACCTTCTCAGCCCGAGCTACACTCAACAGTACACGATCAATGAAACCCTATGGGGAAAATCAAACTCCGACATGGTACAAGTTGCAAGATCACCCAGCTAGCCTATGATGGGCTGTCACTAGATAGGCTTAACTGTCAACTTTCCCATGGCTGCGTCATTCTCAGCCCGAGCTACACTCAAGAGTACACGATCAATGAAGCGCTAAGGGGAAAGTAGAAATCCTGCTTCATACAAGTTGCCGAGTAAGCGATCAATGAAACCCTATGGTGAAAATCAAACTCCGGCATGATACAAGTTGCAAGATCACCCAGCTAGCCTATGATGGGTTGTCACTAGATAGGCTTAACTGTCAACTTTCCCATGGCTGCGACCTTCTCAGCCCGAGCTACACTCAAGAGTACACGATCAATGAAACCCTATGGGGAAAATCAAACTCCGACATGGTACAAGTTGCAAGCTCACCCAGCTAGCCTATGATGGGCTGTCACTAGATAGGCTTAACTGTCAACTTTCCCATGGCTGCGTCATTCTCAGCCCGAGCTACACTCAAGAGTACACGATCAATGAAGCGCTAAGGGGAAAGTAGAAATCCTGCTTCATACAAGTTGCCGAGTAAGCGATCAATGAAACCCTATGGTGAAAATCAAACTCCGGCATGATACAAGTTGCAAGATCACCCAGCTAGCCTATGATGGGTTGTCACTAGATAGGCTTAACTGTCAACTTTCCCATGGCTGCGACCTTCTCAGCCCGAGCTACACTCAAGAGTACACGATCAATGAAACCCTATGGGGAAAATCAAACTCCGACATGGTACAAGTTGCAAGATCACCCAGCTAGCCTATGATGGGCTGTCACTAGATAGGCTTAACTGTCAACTTTCCCATGGCTGCGTCATTCTCAGCCCGAGCTACACTCAAGAGTACACGATCAATGAAGCGCTAAGGGGAAAGTAGAAATCCTGCTTCATACAAGTTGCCGAGTAAGCGATCAATGAAACCCTATGGTGAAAATCAAACTCCGGCATGATACAAGTTGCAAGATCACCCAGCTAGCCTATGATGGGTTGTCACTAGATAGGCTTAACTGTCAACTTTCCCATGGCTGCGACCTTCTCAGCCCGAGCTACACTCAAGAGTACACGATCAATGAAACCCTATGGGGAAAATCAAACTCCGACATGGTACAAGTTGCAAGATCACCCAGCTAGCCTATGATGGGCTGTCACTAGATAGGCTTAACTGTCAACTTTCCCATGGCTGCGTCATTCTCAGCCCGAGCTACACTCAAGAGTACACGATCAATGAAGCGCTAAGGGGAAAGTAGAAATCCTGCTTCATACAAGTTGCCGAGTAAGCGATCAATGAAACCCTATGGTGAAAATCAAACTCCTGCATGATACAAGTTGCAAGATCACCCAGCTAGCCTATGATGGGTTGTCACTAGATAGGCTTAACTGTCAACTTTCCCATGGCTGCGACCTTCTCAGCCCGAGCTACACTCAAGAGTACACGATCAATGAAACCCTATGGGGAAAATCAAACTCCGACATGGTACAAGTTGCAAGCTCACCCAGCTAGCCTATGATGGGTTGTCACTAGATAGGCTTAACTGTCAACTTTCCCATGGCTGCGACCTTCTCAGCCCGAGCTACACTCAAGAGTACACGATCAATGAAGCGCTAAGGGGAAAGTAAAAATCCTGCTTCATACAAGTTGCCGAGTAAGCGATCAATGAAACCCTATGGTGAAAATCAAACTCCGGCATGATACAAGTTGCAAGATCACCCAGCTAGCCTATGATGGGTTGTCACTAGATAGGCTTAACTGTCAACTTTCCCATGGCTGCGACCTTCTCAGCCCGAGCTACACTCAAATGTACACGATCAATGAAACCCTATGGGGAAAATCAAACTCCGACATGGTACAAGTTGTAAGCTCACCCAGCTAGCCTATGATGGGCTGTCACTAGATAGGCTTAACTGTCAACTTTCCCATGGCTGCGTCATTCTCAGCCCGAGCTACACTCAAGAGTACACGATCAATGAAGCGCTAAGGGGAAAGTAGAAATCCTGCTTCATACAAGTTGCCGAGTAAGCGATCAATGAAACCCTATGGTGAAAATCAAACTCCGGCATGATACAAGTTGCAAGATCACCCAGCTAGCCTATGATGGGTTGTCACTAGATAGGCTTAACTGTCAACTTTCCCATGGCTGCGACCTTCTCAGCCCGAGCTACACTCAAGAGTACACGATCAATGAAACCCTATGGGGAAAATCAAACTCCGACATGGTACAAGTTGCAAGATCACCCAGCTAGCCTATGATGGGCTGTCACTAGATAGGCTTAACTGTCAACTTTCCCATGGCTGCGTCATTCTCAGCCCGAGCTACACTCAAGAGTACACGATCAATGAAGCGCTAAGGGGAAAGTAAAAATCCTGCTTCATACAAGTTGCCGAGTAAGCGATCAATGAAACCCTATGGTGAAAATCAAACTCCGGCATGATACAAGTTGCAAGATCACCCAGCTAGCCTATGATGGGTTGTCACTAGATAGGCTTAACTGTCAACTTTCCCATGGCTGCGACCTTCTCAGCCCGAGCTACACTCACGAGTAAGCGATCAATGAAACCCTATGGTGAAAATCAAACTCCGACATGGTAAAAGTTGCAAGATCACCCAGCTAGCCTATGATGGGTTGTCACCAGATAGGCTTAACTGTCAACTTTCCCATGGCTGCGACCTTATCAGCCCGAGCTACACTCAAGAGTACACGATCAATGAAGCGCTAAGGGGAAAGTAGAAACCCTGCTTCATACAAGTTGCCGAGTAAGCGATCAATGAAACCCTATGGTGTAAATCAAACTCCGGCATGATACAAGTTGCAAGATCACCCAGCTAGCCTATGATGGGTTGTCACTAGATAGGCTTAACTGTCAACTTTCCCATGGCTGCGACCTTCTCAGCCCGAGATACATTCAAGAGTACACGATCAATGAAACCCTATGGGGAAAATCAAACTCCGACATGGTACAAGTTGCAAGATCACCCAGCTAGCCTATGATGGGCTCTCACTAGATAGGCTTAATTGTCAACTTTCCCATGGCTGCGTCATTCTCAGCCCGAGCTACACTCAAGAGTACACGATCAATGAAGCGCTAAGGGGAAAGTAGAAATCCTGCTTCATACAAGTTGCCGAGTAAGCGATCAATGAAACCCTATGGTGAAAATCAAACTCCGGCATGATAGAAGTTGCAAGATCACCCAGCTAGCCTATGATGGGTTGTCACTAGATAGGCTTAACTGTCAACTTTCCTATGGCTGCGACCTTCTCAGCCCGAGCTACATTCAAGAGTACACGATCAATGAAACCCTATGGGGAAAATCAAACTCCGACATGGTACAAGTTGCAAGATCACCCAGCTAGCCTATGATAGGCTGTCACTAGATAGGCTTAACTGTCAACTTTCCCATGGCTTCGTCATTCTTAGCCCGAGCTACACTCAAGAGTACACGATCAATGAAGCGCTAAGGGGAAAGTAGAAATCCTGCTTCATACAAGTTAGTAAGCGATCAATGAAACCCTATGGTGAAAATCAAACTGCGGCATGATACAAGTTGCAAGATCACCCAGCTAGCCTATGATGGGTTGTCACTAGATAGGCTTAACTGTCAACTTTCCCATGGCTGCGACCTTCTCAGCCCGAGCTATCACTCAAGAGTACACGATCAATGAAGCGCTAAGGGGAAAGTAAAAATCCTGCTTCATACAAGTTGCCGAAGTAGCGATCAATGAAACCCTATGGTGAAAATCAAACTCCGGCATGATACAAGTTGCAAGATCACCCAGCTAGCCTATGATGGGTTGTCACTAGATAGGCTTAACTGTCAACTTTCCCATGGCTGCGACCTTCTCAGCCCGAGCTACACTCAAGAGTACAGCGATCAATGAAACCCTATGGGGAAAATCAAACTCCGACATGGTACAAGTTGCAAGATCACCCAGCTAGCCTATGATGGGCTGTCACTAGATAGGCTTAACTGTCAACTTTCCCATGGCTGCGTCATTCTCAGCCCGAGCTACACTCAAGAGTACACGATCAATGAAGCGCTAAGGGGAAAGTAGAAATCCTGCTTCATACAAATCAAACTCCGGCATGATACAAGTTGCAAGATCACCCAGGCTAGCCTATGATGGGTTGTCACTAGATAGGCTTAACTGTCAACTTTCCCATGGCTGCGACCTTCTCAGCCCGAGCTACACTCAAGAGTACACGATCAATGAAACCCCTATGGGGAAAATCAAACTCCGACATGGTACAAGTTGCAAGCTCACCCAGCTAGCCTATGATGGGCTGTCACTAGATAGGCTTAACTGTCAACTTTCCCATGGCTGCGTCATTCTCAGCCCGAGCTACACTCAAGAGTACACGATCAATGAAGCGCTAAGGGGAAAGTAGAAATCCTGCTTCATACAAGTTGCCGAGTAAGCGATCAATGAAACCCTATGGTGAAAATCAAACTCCGGCATGATACAAGTTGCAAGATCACCCAGCTAGCCTATGATGGGTTGTCACTAGATAGGCTTAACTGTCAACTTTCCCATGGCTGCGACCTTCTCAGCCCGAGCTACACTCAAGAGTACACGATCAATGAAACCCTATGGGGAAAATCAAACTCCGACATGGTACAAGTTGCAAGATCACCCAGCTAGCCTATGATGGGCTGTCACTAGATAGGCTTAACTGTCAACTTTCCCATGGCTGCGTCATTCTCAGCCCGAGCTACACTCAAGAGTACACGATCAATGAAGCGCTAAGGGGAAAGTAGAAATCCTGCTTCATACAAGTTGCCGAGTAAGCGATCAATGAAACCCTATGGTGAAAATCAAACTCCTGCATGATACAAGTTGCAAGATCACCCAGCTAGCCTATGATGGGTTGTCACTAGATAGGCTTAACTGTCAACTTTCCCATGGCTGCGACCTTCTCAGCCCGAGCTACAATCAAGAGTACACGATCAATGAAACCCTATCGGGAAAATCAAACTCCGACATGGTACAAGTTGCAAGCTCACCCAGCTAGCCTATGATGGGTTGTCACTAGATAGGATTAACTGTCAACTTTCCCATGGCTGCGTCATTCTCAGCCCGAGCTACACTCAAGAGTACACGATCAATGAAGCGCTAAGGGGAAAGTAGAAATCCTGCTTCATACAAGTTGCCGAGTAAGCGATCAATGAAACCCTATGGTGAAAATCAAACTCCGGCATGATACAAGTTGCAAGATCACCCAGCTAGCCTATGATGGGTTGTCACTAGATAGGCTTAACTGTCAACTTTCCCATGGCTGCGACCTTCTCAGCCCGAGCTACACTCAAATGTACACGATCAATGAAACCCTATGGGGAAAATCAAACTCCGACATGGTACAAGTTGCAAGCTCACCCAGCTAGCCTATGATGGGCTGTCACTAGATAGGCTTAACTGTCAACTTTCCCATGGCTGCGTCATTCTCAGCCCGAGCTACACTCAAGAGTACACGATCAATGAAGCGCTAAGGGGAAAGTAGAAATCCTTCTTCATACAAGTTGCCGAGTAAGCGATCAATGAAACCCTATGGTGAAAATCAAACTCCGGCATGATACAAGTTGCAAGATCACCCAGCTAGCCTATGATGGGTTGTCACTAGATAGGCTTAACTGTCAACTTTCCCATGGCTGCGACCTTCTCAGCCCGAGCTACACTCAAGAGTACACGATCAATGAAACCCTATGGGGAAAATCAAACTCCGACATGGTACAAGTTGCAAGATCACCCAGCTAGCCTATGATGGGCTGTCACTAGATAGGCTTAACTGTCAACTTTCCCATGGCTGCGTCATTCTCAGCCCGAGCTACACTCAAGAGTACACGATCAATGAAGCGCTAAGGGGAAAGTAAAAATCCTGCTTCATACAAGTTGCCGAGTAAGCGATCAATGAAACCCTATGGTGAAAATCAAACTCCGGCATGATACAAGTTGCAAGATCACCCAGCTAGCCTATGATGGGTTGTCACTAGATAGGCTTAACTGTCAACTTTCCCATGGCTGCGACCTTCTCAGCCCGAGCTACACTCACGAGTAAGCGATCAATGAAACCCTATGGTGAAAATCAAACTCCGACATGGTAAAAGTTGCAAGATCACCCAGCTAGCCTATGATGGGTTGTCACTAGATAGGCTTAACTGTCAACTTTCCCATAGCTGCGACCTTATCAGCCCGAGCTACACTCAAGAGTACACGATCAATGAAGCGCTAAGGGGAAAGTAGAAACCCTGCTTCATACAAGTTGCCGAGTAAGCGATCAATGAAACCCTATGGTGTAAATCAAACTCCGGCATGATACAAGTTGCAAGATCACCCAGCTAGCCTATGATGGGTTGTCACTAGATAGGCTTAACTGTCAACTTTCCCATGGCTGCGACCTTCTCAGCCCGAGCTACACTCAAGAGTACACGATCAATGAAACCCTATGGGGAAAATCAAACTCCGACATGGTACAAGTTGCAAGATCACCCAGCTAGCCTATGATGGGCTGTCACTAGATAGGCTTAACTGTCAACTTTCCCATGGCTGCGTCATTCTCAGCCCGAGCTACACTCAAGAGTACACGATCAATGAAGCGCTAAGGGGAAAGTAGAAATCCTGCTTCATACAAGTTGCCGAGTAAGCTATCAATGAAACCCTATGGTGAAAATCAAACTCCGGCATGATACAAGTTGCAAGATCACCCAGCTAGCCTATGATGGGTTGTCACTAGATAGGCTTAACTGTCAACTTTCCCATGGCTGCGACCTTCTCAGCCCGAGATACACTCAAGAGTACACGATCAATGAAACCCTATTGGGAAAATCAAACTCCGACATGGTGCAAGTTGCAAGATCACCCAGCTAGCCTATGATGGGCTCTCACTAGATAGGCTTAATTGTCAACTTTCCCATGGCTGCGTCATTCTCAGCCCGAGCTACACTCAAGAGTACACGATCAATGAAGCGCTAAGGGGAAAGTAGAAATCCTGCTTCATACAAGTTGCCGAGTAAGCGATCAATGAAACCCTATGGTGAAAATCAAACTCCGGCATGATAGAAGTTGCAAGATCACCCAGCTAGCCTATGATGGGTTGTCACTAGATAGGCTTAACTGTCAACTTTCCTATGGCTGCGACCTTCTCAGCCCGAGCTACTTTCAAGAGTACACGATCAATGAAACCCTATGGGGAAAATCAAACTCCGACATGGTACAAGTTGCAAGCTCACCCAGCTAGCCTGTGATGGACTGTCACTAGATAGGCTTAACTGTCAACTTTCCCATGGCTGCGTCATTCTCAGCCCGAGCTACACTCAAGAGTACACGATCAATGAAGCGCTAAGGGGAAAGTAGAAATCCTGCTTCATACTAGTTGCCGAGTAACCGATCAATGAAACCCTATGGTGAAAATCAAACTCCGGCATGATACAAGTTGCAAGATCACCCAGCTAGCCTATGATGGGCTGTCACTAGATAGGCTTAACTGTCAACTTTCCCATGGCTTCGTCATTCTTAGCCCGAGCTACACTCAAGAGTACACGATCAATGAAGCGCTAAGGGGAAAGTAGAAATCCTGCTTCATACAAGTTGCCGAGTAAGCGATCAATGAAACCCTATGGTGAAAATCAAACTGCGGCATGATACAAGTTGCAAGATCACCCAGCTAGCCTATGATGGGTTGTCACTAGATAGGCTTAACTGTCAACTTTCCCATGGCTGCGACCTTCTCAGCCCGAGCTACACTCAAGAGTACACGATCAATGAAGCGCTAAGGGGAAAGTAAAAATCCTGCTTCATACAAGTTGCCGAGTAAGCGATCAATGAAACCCTATGGTGAAAATCAAACTCCGGCATGATACAAGTTGCAAGATCACCCAGCTAGCCTATGATGGGTTGTCACTAGATAGGCTTAACTGTCAACTTTCCCATGGCTGCGACCTTCTCAGCCCGAGCTACACTCACGAGTAAGCGATCAATGAAACCCTATGGTGAAAATCAAATTTCGACATGGTACAAGTTGCAAGATCACCCAGCTAGCCTATGATGGGCTGTCACTAGATAGGCTTAACTGTCAAGTTTCCCATGGCTGCGTCATTCTCAGCCCGATCTACACTCAAGAGTACACGATCAATGAAGCGCTAAGGGGAAAGTAGAAATCCTGCTTGATACAAGTTGCCGAGGAAGCGATCAATGAAACCCTATGGTGAAAATCAAACTCCGGCATGATACAAGTTGCAAGATCACCCAGCTAGCCTATGATGGGTTGTCACTAGATAGGCTTAACTGTCAACTTTCCCATGGCTGCGACCTTCTCAGCCCGAGCTACACTCAAGAGTACACGATCAATGAAACCCTATGGGGAAAATCAAACTCCGACATGGTACAAGTTGCAAGATCACCCAGCTAGCCTATGATGGGCTGTCACTAGATAGGCTTAACTGTCAACTTTCCCATGGCTGCGTCATTCTCAGCCCGAGCTACACTCAAGAGTACACGATCAATGAAGCGCTAAGGGGAAAGTAGAAATCCTGCTTCATACAAGTTGCCGAGTAAGCGATCAATGAAACCCTATGGTGAAAATCAAACTCCGGCATGATACAAGTTGCAAGATCACCCAGCTAGCCTATGATGGGTTGTCACTAGATAGGCTTAACTGTCAACTTTCCCATGGCTGCGACCTTCTCAGCCCGAGCTACACTCAAGAGTACACGATCAATGAAACCCTATGGGGAAAATCAAACTCCGACATGGTACAAGTTGCAAGATCACCCAGCTAGCCTATGATGGGCTGTCACTAGATAGGCTTAACTGTCAACTTTCCCATGGCTGCGTCATTCTCAGCCCGAGCTACACTCAAGAGTACACGATCAATGAAGCGCTAAGGGGAAAGTAAAAATCCTGCTTCATACAAGTTGCCGAGTAAGCGATCAATGAAACCCTATGGTGAAAATCAAACTCCGGCATGATACAAGTTGCAAGATCACCCAGCTAGCCTATGATGGGTTGTCACTAGATAGGCTTAACTGTCAACTTTCCCATGGCTGCGACCTTCTCAGCCCGAGCTACACTCACGAGTAAGCGATCAATGAAACCCTATGGTGAAAATCAAACTCCGACATGGTAAAAGTTGCAAGATCACCCAGCTAGCCTATGATGGGTTGTCACTAGATAGGCTTAACTGTCAACTTTCCCATAGCTGCGACCTTATCAGCCCGAGCTACACTCAAGAGTACACGATCAATGAAGCGCTAAGGGGAAAGTAGAAACCCTGCTTCATACAAGTTGCCGAGTAAGCGATCAATGAAACCCTATGGTGTAAATCAAACTCCGGCATGATACAAGTTGCAAGATCACCCAGCTAGCCTATGATGGGTTGTCACTAGATAGGCTTAACTGTCAACTTTCCCATGGCTGCGACCTTCTCAGCCCGAGCTACACTCAAGAGTACACGATCAATGAAACCCTATGGGGAAAATCAAACTCCGACATGGTACAAGTTGCAAGATCACCCAGCTAGCCTATGATGGGCTGTCACTAGATAGGCTTAACTGTCAACTTTCCCATGGCTGCGTCATTCTCAGCCCGAGCTACACTCAAGAGTACACGATCAATGAAGCGCTAAGGGGAAAGTAGAAATCCTGCTTCATACAAGTTGCCGAGTAAGCTATCAATGAAACCCTATGGTGAAAATCAAACTCCGGCATGATACAAGTTGCAAGATCACCCAGCTAGCCTATGATGGGTTGTCACTAGATAGGCTTAACTGTCAACTTTCCCATGGCTGCGACCTTCTCAGCCCGAGATACACTCAAGAGTACACGATCAATGAAACCCTATTGGGAAAATCAAACTCCGACATGGTGCAAGTTGCAAGATCACCCAGCTAGCCTATGATGGGCTCTCACTAGATAGGCTTAATTGTCAACTTTCCCATGGCTGCGTCATTCTCAGCCCGAGCTACACTCAAGAGTACACGATCAATGAAGCGCTAAGGGGAAAGTAGAAATCCTGCTTCATACAAGTTGCCGAGTAAGCGATCAATGAAACCCTATGGTGAAAATCAAACTCCGGCATGATAGAAGTTGCAAGATCACCCAGCTAGCCTATGATGGGTTGTCACTAGATAGGCTTAACTGTCAACTTTCCTATGGCTGCGACCTTCTCAGCCCGAGCTACTTTCAAGAGTACACGATCAATGAAACCCTATGGGGAAAATCAAACTCCGACATGGTACAAGTTGCAAGCTCACCCAGCTAGCCTGTGATGGGCTGTCACTAGATAGGCTTAACTGTCAACTTTCCCATGGCTGCGTCATTCTCAGCCCGAGCTACACTCAAGAGTACACGATCAATGAAGCGCTAAGGGGAAAGTAGAAATCCTGCTTCATACTAGTTGCCGAGTAACCGATCAATGAAACCCTATGGTGAAAATCAAACTCCGGCATGATACAAGTTGCAAGATCACCCAGCTAGCCTATGATGGGTTGTCACTAGATAGGCTTAACTGTCAACTTTCCCATGGCTGCGACCTTCTCAGCCCGAGCTACACTCAAGAGTACACGATCAATGAAACCCTATGGGGAAAATCAAACTCCGACATGGTACAAGTTGCAAGATCACCCAGCTAGCCTATGATGGGCTGTCACTAGATAGGCTTAACTGTCAACTTTCCCATGGCTTCGTCATTCTTAGCCCGAGCTACACTCAAGAGTACACGATCAATGAAGCGCTAAGGGGAAAGTAGAAATCCTGCTTCATACAAGTTGCCGAGTAAGCGATCAATGAAACCCTATGGTGAAAATCAAACTGCGGCATGATACAAGTTGCAAGATCACCCAGCTAGCCTATGATGGGTTGTCACTAGATAGGCTTAACTGTCAACTTTCCCATGGCTGCGACCTTCTCAGCCCGAGCTACACTCAAGAGTACACGATCAATGAAGCGCTAAGGGGAAAGTAAAAATCCTGCTTCATACAAGTTGCCGAGTAAGCGATCAATGAAACCCTATGGTGAAAATCAAACTCCGGCATGATACAAGTTGCAAGATCACCCAGCTAGCCTATGATGGGTTGTCACTAGATAGGCTTAACTGTCAACTTTCCCATGGCTGCGACCTTCTCAGCCCGAGCTACACTCACGAGTAAGCGATCAATGAAACCCTATGGTGAAAATCAAATTTCGACATGGTACAAGTTGCAAGATCACCCAGCTAGCCTATGATGGGCTGTCACTAGATAGGCTTAACTGTCAAGTTTCCCATGGCTGCGTCATTCTCAGCCCGATCTACACTCAAGAGTACACGATCAATGAAGCGCTAAGGGGAAAGTAGAAATCCTGCTTGATACAAGTTGCCGAGGAAGCGATCAATGAAACCCTATGGTGAAAATCAAACTCCGGCATGATACAAGTTGCAAGATCACCCAGCTAGCCTATGATGGGTTGTCACTAGATAGGCTTAACTGTCAACTTTCCCATGGCTGCGACCTTCTCAGCCCGAGCTACACTCAAGAGTACACGATCAATGAAACCCTATGGGGAAAATCAAACTCCGACATGGTACAAGTTGCAAGATCACCCAGCTAGCCTATGATGGGCTGTCACTAGATAGGCTTAACTGTCAACTTTCCCATGGCTGCGTCATTCTCAGCCCGAGCTACACTCAAGAGTACACGATCAATGAAGCGCTAAGGGGAAAGTAGAAATCCTGCTTCATACAAGTTGCCGAGTAAGCGATCAATGAAACCCTATGGTGAAAATCAAACTCCGGCATGATACAAGTTGCAAGATCACCCAGCTAGCCTATGATGGGTTGTCACTAGATAGGCTTAACTGTCAACTTTCCCATGGCTGCGACCTTCTCAGCCCGAGCTACACTCAAGAGTACACGATCAATGAAACCCTATGGGGAAAATCAAACTCCGACATGGTACAAGTTGCAAGCTCACCCAGCTAGCCTATGATGGGCTGTCACTAGATAGGCTTAACTGTCAACTTTCCCATGGCTGCGTCATTCTCAGCCCGAGCTACACTCAAGAGTACACGATCAATGAAGCGCTAAGGGGAAAGTAGAAATCCTGCTTCATACAAGTTGCCGAGTAAGCGATCAATAAAACCCTATGGTGAAAATCAAACTCCGGCATGATACAAGTTGCAAGATCACCCAGCTAGCCTATGATGGGTAGTCACTAGATAGGCTTAACTGTCAACTTTCCCATGGCTGCGACCTTCTCAGCCCGAGCTACACTCAAGAGTACACGATCAATGAAACCCTATGGGGAAAATCAAACTCCGACATGGTACAAGTTGCAAGATCACCCAGCTAGCCTATGATGGGCTGTCACTAGATAGGCTTAACTGTCAACTTTCCCATGGCTGCGTCATTCTCAGCCCGAGCTACACTCAAGAGTACACGATCAATGAAGCGCTAAGGGGAAAGTAGAAATCCTGCTTCATACAAGTTGCCGAGTAAGCGATCAATGAAACCCTATGGTGAAAATCAAACTCCTGCATGATACAAGTTGCAAGATCACCCAGCTAGCCTATGATGGGTTGTCACTAGATAGGCTTAACTGTCAACTTTCCCATGGCTGCGACCTTCTCAGCCCGAGCTACACTCAAGAGTACACGATCAATGAAACCCTATGGGGAAAATCAAACTCCGACATGGTACAAGTTGCAAGCTCACCCAGCTAGCCTATGATGGGTTGTCACTAGATAGGCTTAACTGTCAACTTTCCCATGGCTGCGTCATTCTCAGCCCGAGCTACACTCAAGAGTACACGATCAATGAAGCGCTAAGGGGAAAGTAGAAATCCTGCTTCATACAAGTTGCCGAGTAAGCGATCAATGAAACCCTATGGTGAAAATCAAACTCCGGTATGATACAAGTTGCAAAATCACCCAGCTAGCCTATGATGGGTTGTCACTAGATAGGCTTAACTGTCAACTTTCCCATGGCTGCGACCTTCTCAGCCCGAGCTACACTCAAATGTACACGATCAATGAAACCCTATGGGGAAAATCAAACTCCGACATGGTACAAGTTGCAAGCTCACCCAGCTAGCCTATGATGGGCTGTCACTAGATAGGCTTAACTGTCAACTTTCCCATGGCTGCGTCATTCTCAGCCCGAGCTACACTCAAGAGTACACGATCAATGAAGCGCTAAGGGGAAAGTAGAAATCCTGCTTCATACAAGTTGCCGAGTAAGCGATCAATGAAACCCTATGGTGAAAATCAAACTCCGGCATGATACAAGTTGCAAGATCACCCAGCTAGCCTATGATGGGTTGTCACTAGATAGGCTTAACTGTCAACTTTCCCATGGCTGCGACCTTCTCAGCCCGAGCTACACTCAAGAGTACACGATCAATGAAACCCTATGGGGAAAATCAAACTCCGACATGGTACAAGTTGCAAGATCACCCAGCTAGCCTATGATGGGCTGTCACTAGATAGGCTTAACTGTCAACTTTCCCATGGCTGCGTCATTCTCAGCCCGAGCTACACTCAAGAGTACACGATCAATGAAGCGCTAAGGGGAAAGTAGAAATCCTGCTTCATACAAGTTGCCGAGTAAGCGATCAATGAAACCCTATGGTGAAAATCAAACTCCGGCATGATACAAGTTGCAAGATCACCCAGCTAGCCTATGATGGGTTGTCACTAGATAGGCTTAACTGTCAACTTTCCCATGGCTGCGACCTTCTCAGCCCGAGCTACACTCAAGAGTACACGATCAATGAAACCCTATGGGGAAAATCAAACTCCGACATGGTACAAGTTGCAAGCTCACCCAGCTAGCCTATGATGGGCTGTCACTAGATAGGCTTAACTGTCAACTTTCCCATGGCTGCGTCATTCTCAGCCCGAGCTACACTCAAGAGTACACGATCAATGAAGCGCTAAGGGGAAAGTAGAAATCCTGCTTCATACAAGTTGCCGAGTAAGCGATCAATGAAACCCTATGGTGAAAATCAAACTCCGGCATGATACAAGTTGCAAGATCACCCAGCTAGCCTATGATGGGTAGTCACTAGATAGGCTTAACTGTCAACTTTCCCATGGCTGCGACCTTCTCAGCCCGAGCTACACTCAAGAGTACACGATCAATGAAACCCTATGGGGAAAATCAAACTCCGACATGGTACAAGTTGCAAGATCACCCAGCTAGCCTATGATGGGCTGTCACTAGATAGGCTTAACTGTCAACTTTCCCATGGCTGCGTCATTCTCAGCCCGAGCTACACTCAAGAGTACACGATCAATGAAGCGCTAAGGGGAAAGTAGAAATCCTGCTTCATACAAGTTGCCGAGTAAGCGATCAATGAAACCCTATGGTGAAAATCAAACTCCTGCATGATACAAGTTGCAAGATCACCCAGCTAGCCTATGATGGGTTGTCACTAGATAGGCTTAACTGTCAACTTTCCCATGGCTGCGACCTTCTCAGCCCGAGCTACACTCAAGAGTACACGATCAATGAAACCCTATGGGGAAAATCAAACTCCGACATGGTACAAGTTGCAAGCTCACCCAGCTAGCCTATGATGGGTTGTCACTAGATAGGCTTAACTGTCAACTTTCCCATGGCTGCGTCATTCTCAGCCCGAGCTACACTCAAGAGTACACGATCAATGAAGCGCTAAGGGGAAAGTAGAAATCCTGCTTCATACAAGTTGCCGAGTAAGCGATCAATGAAACCCTATGGTGAAAATCAAACTCCGGTATGATACAAGTTGCAAGATCACCCAGCTAGCCTATGATGGGTTGTCACTAGATAGGCTTAACTGTCAACTTTCCCATGGCTGCGACCTTCTCAGCCCGAGCTACACTCAAATGTACACGATCAATGAAACCCTATGGGGAAAATCAAACTCCGACATGGTACAAGTTGCAAGCTCACCCAGCTAGCCTATGATGGGCTGTCACTAGATAGGCTTAACTGTCAACTTTCCTATGGCTGCGTCATTCTCAGCCCGAGCTACACTCAAGAGTACACGATCAATGAAGCGCTAAGGGGAAAGTAGAAATCCTGCTTCATACAAGTTGCCGAGTAAGCGATCAATGAAACCCTATGGTGAAAATCAAACTCCGGCATGATACAAGTTGCAAGATCACCCAGCTAGCCTATGATGGGTTGTCACTAGATAGGCTTAACTGTCAACTTTCCCATGGCTGCGACCTTCTCAGCCCGAGCTACACTCAACAGTACACGATCAATGAAACCCTATGGGGAAAATCAAACTCCGACATGGTACAAGTTGCAAGATCACCCAGCTAGCCTATGATGGGCTGTCACTAGATAGGCTTAACTGTCAACTTTCCCATGGCTGCGTCATTCTCAGCCCGAGCTACACTCAAGAGTACACGATCAATGAAGCGCTAAGGGGAAAGTAGAAATCCTGCTTCATACAAGTTGCCGAGTAAGCGATCAATGAAACCCTATGGTGAAAATCAAACTCCGGCATGATACAAGTTGCAAGATCACCCAGCTAGCCTATGATGGGTTGTCACTAGATAGGCTTAACTGTCAACTTTCCCATGGCTGCGACCTTCTCAGCCCGAGCTACACTCAAGAGTACACGATCAATGAAACCCTATGGGGAAAATCAAACTCCGACATGGTACAAGTTGCAAGCTCACCCAGCTAGCCTATGATGGGCTGTCACTAGATAGGCTTAACTGTCAACTTTCCCATGGCTGCGTCATTCTCAGCCCGAGCTACACTCAAGAGTACACGATCAATGAAGCGCTAAGGGGAAAGTAGAAATCCTGCTTCATACAAGTTGCCGAGTAAGCGATCAATGAAACCCTATGGTGAAAATCAAACTCCGGCATGATACAAGTTGCAAGATCACCCAGCTAGCCTATGATGGGTTGTCACTAGATAGGCTTAACTGTCAACTTTCCCATGGCTGCGACCTTCTCAGCCCGAGCTACACTCAAGAGTACACGATCAATGAAACCCTATGGGGAAAATCAAACTCCGACATGGTACAAGTTGCAAGATCACCCAGCTAGCCTATGATGGGCTGTCACTAGATAGGCTTAACTGTCAACTTTCCCATGGCTGCGTCATTCTCAGCCCGAGCTACACTCAAGAGTACACGATCAATGAAGCGCTAAGGGGAAAGTAGAAATCCTGCTTCATACAAGTTGCCGAGTAAGCGATCAATGAAACCCTATGGTGAAAATCAAACTCCGGCATGATACAAGTTGCAAGATCACCCAGCTAGCCTATGATGGGTTGTCACTAGATAGGCTTAACTGTCAACTTTCCCATGGCTGCGACCTTCTCAGCCCGAGCTACACTCAAGAGTACACGATCAATGAAACCCTATGGGGAAAATCAAACTCCGACATGGTACAAGTTGCAAGATCACCCAGCTAGCCTATGATGGGCTGTCACTAGATAGGCTTAACTGTCAACTTTCCCATGGCTGCGTCATTCTCAGCCCGAGCTACACTCAAGAGTACACGATCAATGAAGCGCTAAGGGGAAAGTAGAAATCCTGCTTCATACAAGTTGCCGAGTAAGCGATCAATGAAACCCTATGGTGAAAATCAAACTCCTGCATGATACAAGTTGCAAGATCACCCAGCTAGCCTATGATGGGTTGTCACTAGATAGGCTTAACTGTCAACTTTCCCATGGCTGCGACCTTCTCAGCCCGAGCTACACTCAAGAGTACACGATCAATGAAACCCTATGGGGAAAATCAAACTCCGACATGGTACAAGTTGCAAGCTCACCCAGCTAGCCTATGATGGGTTGTCACTAGATAGGCTTAACTGTCAACTTTCCCATGGCTGCGACCTTCTCAGCCCGAGCTACACTCAAGAGTACACGATCAATGAAGCGCTAAGGGGAAAGTAAAAATCCTGCTTCATACAAGTTGCCGAGTAAGCGATCAATGAAACCCTATGGTGAAAATCAAACTCCGGCATGATACAAGTTGCAAGATCACCCAGCTAGCCTATGATGGGTTGTCACTAGATAGGCTTAACTGTCAACTTTCCCATGGCTGCGACCTTCTCAGCCCGAGCTACACTCAAATGTACACGATCAATGAAACCCTATGGGGAAAATCAAACTCCGACATGGTACAAGTTGTAAGCTCACCCAGCTAGCCTATGATGGGCTGTCACTAGATAGGCTTAACTGTCAACTTTCCCATGGCTGCGTCATTCTCAGCCCGAGCTACACTCAAGAGTACACGATCAATGAAGCGCTAAGGGGAAAGTAGAAATCCTGCTTCATACAAGTTGCCGAGTAAGCGATCAATGAAACCCTATGGTGAAAATCAAACTCCGGCATGATACAAGTTGCAAGATCACCCAGCTAGCCTATGATGGGTTGTCACTAGATAGGCTTAACTGTCAACTTTCCCATGGCTGCGACCTTCTCAGCCCGAGCTACACTCAAGAGTACACGATCAATGAAACCCTATGGGGAAAATCAAACTCCGACATGGTACTAGTTGCAAGATCACCCAGCTAGCCTATGATGGGCTGTCACTAGATAGGCTTAACTGTCAACTTTCCCATGGCTGCGTCATTCTCAGCCCGAGCTACACTCAAGAGTACACGATCAATGAAGCGCTAAGGGGAAAGTAAAAATCCTGCTTCATACAAGTTGCCGAGTAAGCGATCAATGAAACCCTATGGTGAAAATCAAACTCCGGCATGATACAAGTTGCAAGATCACCCAGCTAGCCTATGATGGGTTGTCACTAGATAGGCTTAACTGTCAACTTTCCCATGGCTGCGACCTTCTCAGCCCGAGCTACACTCACGAGTAAGCGATCAATGAAACCCTATGGTGAAAATCAAACTCCGACATGGTAAAAGTTGCAAGATCACCCAGCTAGCCTATGATGGGTTGTCACCAGATAGGCTTAACTGTCAACTTTCCCATGGCTGCGACCTTATCAGCCCGAGCTACACTCAAGAGTACACGATCAATGAAGCGCTAAGGGGAAAGTAGAAACCCTGCTTCATACAAGTTGCCGAGTAAGCGATCAATGAAACCCTATGGTGTAAATCAAACTCCGGCATGATACAAGTTGCAAGATCACCCAGCTAGCCTATGATGGGTTGTCACTAGATAGGCTTAACTGTCAACTTTCCCATGGCTGCGACCTTCTCAGCCCGAGATACACTCAAGAGTACACGATCAATGAAACCCTATGGGGAAAATCAAACTCCGACATGGTACAAGTTGCAAGATCACCCAGCTAGCCTATGATGGGCTCTCACTAGATAGGCTTAATTGTCAACTTTCCCATGGCTGCGTCATTCTCAGCCCGAGCTACACTCAAGAGTACACGATCAATGAAGCGCTAAGGGGAAAGTAGAAATCCTGCTTCATACAAGTTGCCGAGTAAGCGATCAATGAAACCCTATGGTGAAAATCAAACTCCGGCATGATAGAAGTTGCAAGATCACCCAGCTAGCCTATGATGGGTTGTCACTAGATAGGCTTAACTGTCAACTTTCCTATGGCTGCGACCTTCTCAGCCCGAGCTACATTCAAGAGTACACGATCAATGAAACCCTATGGGGAAAATCAAACTCCGACATGGTACAAGTTGCAAGATCACCCAGCTAGCCTATGATAGGCTGTCACTAGATAGGCTTAACTGTCAACTTTCCCATGGCTTCGTCATTCTTAGCCCGAGCTACACTCAAGAGTACACGATCAATGAAGCGCTAAGGGGAAAGTAGAAATCCTGCTTCATACAAGTTGCCGAGTAAGCGATCAATGAAACCCTATGGTGAAAATCAAACTGCGGCATGATACAAGTTGCAAGATCACCCAGCTAGCCTATGATGGGTTGTCACTAGATAGGCTTAACTGTCAACTTTCCCATGGCTGCGACCTTCTCAGCCCGAGCTACACTCAAGAGTACACGATCAATGAAGCGCTAAGGGGAAAGTAAAAATCCTGCTTCATACAAGTTGCCGAGTAAGCGATCAATGAAACCCTATGGTGAAAATCAAACTCCGGCATGATACAAGTTGCAAGATCACCCAGCTAGCCTATGATGGGTTGTCACTAGATAGGCTTAACTGTCAACTTTCCCATGGCTGCGACCTTCTCAGCCCGAGCTACACTCAAGAGTACACGATCAATGAAACCCTATGGGGAAAATCAAACTCCGACATGGTACAAGTTGCAAGATCACCCAGCTAGCCTATGATGGGCTGTCACTAGATAGGCTTAACTGTCAACTTTCCCATGGCTGCGTCATTCTCAGCCCGAGCTACACTCAAGAGTACACGATCAATGAAGCGCTAAGGGGAAAGTAGAAATCCTGCTTCATACAAATCAAACTCCGGCATGATACAAGTTGCAAGATCACCCAGCTAGCCTATGATGGGTTGTCACTAGATAGGCTTAACTGTCAACTTTCCCATGGCTGCGACCTTCTCAGCCCGAGCTACACTCAAGAGTACACGATCAATGAAACCCTATGGGGAAAATCAAACTCCGACATGGTACAAGTTGCAAGCTCACCCAGCTAGCCTATGATGGGCTGTCACTAGATAGGCTTAACTGTCAACTTTCCCATGGCTGCGTCATTCTCAGCCCGAGCTACACTCAAGAGTACACGATCAATGAAGCGCTAAGGGGAAAGTAGAAATCCTGCTTCATACAAGTTGCCGAGTAAGCGATCAATGAAACCCTATGGTGAAAATCAAACTCCGGCATGATACAAGTTGCAAGATCACCCAGCTAGCCTATGATGGGTTGTCACTAGATAGGCTTAACTGTCAACTTTCCCATGGCTGCGACCTTCTCAGCCCGAGCTACACTCAAGAGTACACGATCAATGAAACCCTATGGGGAAAATCAAACTCCGACATGGTACAAGTTGCAAGATCACCCAGCTAGCCTATGATGGGCTGTCACTAGATAGGCTTAACTGTCAACTTTCCCATGGCTGCGTCATTCTCAGCCCGAGCTACACTCAAGAGTACACGATCAATGAAGCGCTAAGGGGAAAGTAGAAATCCTGCTTCATACAAGTTGCCGAGTAAGCGATCAATGAAACCCTATGGTGAAAATCAAACTCCTGCATGATACAAGTTGCAAGATCACCCAGCTAGCCTATGATGGGTTGTCACTAGATAGGCTTAACTGTCAACTTTCCCATGGCTGCGACCTTCTCAGCCCGAGCTACAATCAAGAGTACACGATCAATGAAACCCTATCGGGAAAATCAAACTCCGACATGGTACAAGTTGCAAGCTCACCCAGCTAGCCTATGATGGGTTGTCACTAGATAGGATTAACTGTCAACTTTCCCATGGCTGCGTCATTCTCAGCCCGAGCTACACTCAAGAGTACACGATCAATGAAGCGCTAAGGGGAAAGTAGAAATCCTGCTTCATACAAGTTGCCGAGTAAGCGATCAATGAAACCCTATGGTGAAAATCAAACTCCGGCATGATACAAGTTGCAAGATCACCCAGCTAGCCTATGATGGGTTGTCACTAGATAGGCTTAACTGTCAACTTTCCCATGGCTGCGACCTTCTCAGCCCGAGCTACACTCAAATGTACACGATCAATGAAACCCTATGGGGAAAATCAAACTCCGACATGGTACAAGTTGCAAGCTCACCCAGCTAGCCTATGATGGGCTGTCACTAGATAGGCTTAACTGTCAACTTTCCCATGGCTGCGTCATTCTCAGCCCGAGCTACACTCAAGAGTACACGATCAATGAAGCGCTAAGGGGAAAGTAGAAATCCTTCTTCATACAAGTTGCCGAGTAAGCGATCAATGAAACCCTATGGTGAAAATCAAACTCCGGCATGATACAAGTTGCAAGATCACCCAGCTAGCCTATGATGGGTTGTCACTAGATAGGCTTAACTGTCAACTTTCCCATGGCTGCGACCTTCTCAGCCCGAGCTACACTCAAGAGTACACGATCAATGAAACCCTATGGGGAAAATCAAACTCCGACATGGTACAAGTTGCAAGATCACCCAGCTAGCCTATGATGGGCTGTCACTAGATAGGCTTAACTGTCAACTTTCCCATGGCTGCGTCATTCTCAGCCCGAGCTACACTCAAGAGTACACGATCAATGAAGCGCTAAGGGGAAAGTAAAAATCCTGCTTCATACAAGTTGCCGAGTAAGCGATCAATGAAACCCTATGGTGAAAATCAAACTCCGGCATGATACAAGTTGCAAGATCACCCAGCTAGCCTATGATGGGTTGTCACTAGATAGGCTTAACTGTCAACTTTCCCATGGCTGCGACCTTCTCAGCCCGAGCTACACTCACGAGTAAGCGATCAATGAAACCCTATGGTGAAAATCAAACTCCGACATGGTAAAAGTTGCAAGATCACCCAGCTAGCCTATGATGGGTTGTCACTAGATAGGCTTAACTGTCAACTTTCCCATAGCTGCGACCTTATCAGCCCGAGCTACACTCAAGAGTACACGATCAATGAAGCGCTAAGGGGAAAGTAGAAACCCTGCTTCATACAAGTTGCCGAGTAAGCGATCAATGAAACCCTATGGTGTAAATCAAACTCCGGCATGATACAAGTTGCAAGATCACCCAGCTAGCCTATGATGGGTTGTCACTAGATAGGCTTAACTGTCAACTTTCCCATGGCTGCGACCTTCTCAGCCCGAGCTACACTCAAGAGTACACGATCAATGAAACCCTATGGGGAAAATCAAACTCCGACATGGTACAAGTTGCAAGATCACCCAGCTAGCCTATGATGGGCTGTCACTAGATAGGCTTAACTGTCAACTTTCCCATGGCTGCGTCATTCTCAGCCCGAGCTACACTCAAGAGTACACGATCAATGAAGCGCTAAGGGGAAAGTAGAAATCCTGCTTCATACAAGTTGCCGAGTAAGCTATCAATGAAACCCTATGGTGAAAATCAAACTCCGGCATGATACAAGTTGCAAGATCACCCAGCTAGCCTATGATGGGTTGTCACTAGATAGGCTTAACTGTCAACTTTCCCATGGCTGCGACCTTCTCAGCCCGAGATACACTCAAGAGTACACGATCAATGAAACCCTATTGGGAAAATCAAACTCCGACATGGTGCAAGTTGCAAGATCACCCAGCTAGCCTATGATGGGCTCTCACTAGATAGGCTTAATTGTCAACTTTCCCATGGCTGCGTCATTCTCAGCCCGAGCTACACTCAAGAGTACACGATCAATGAAGCGCTAAGGGGAAAGTAGAAATCCTGCTTCATACAAGTTGCCGAGTAAGCGATCAATGAAACCCTATGGTGAAAATCAAACTCCGGCATGATAGAAGTTGCAAGATCACCCAGCTAGCCTATGATGGGTTGTCACTAGATAGGCTTAACTGTCAACTTTCCTATGGCTGCGACCTTCTCAGCCCGAGCTACTTTCAAGAGTACACGATCAATGAAACCCTATGGGGAAAATCAAACTCCGACATGGTACAAGTTGCAAGCTCACCCAGCTAGCCTGTGATGGGCTGTCACTAGATAGGCTTAACTGTCAACTTTCCCATGGCTGCGTCATTCTCAGCCCGAGCTACACTCAAGAGTACACGATCAATGAAGCGCTAAGGGGAAAGTAGAAATCCTGCTTCATACTAGTTGCCGAGTAACCGATCAATGAAACCCTATGGTGAAAATCAAACTCCGGCATGATACAAGTTGCAAGATCACCCAGCTAGCCTATGATGGGTTGTCACTAGATAGGCTTAACTGTCAACTTTCCCATGGCTGCGACCTTCTCAGCCCGAGCTACACTCAAGAGTACACGATCAATGAAACCCTATGGGGAAAATCAAACTCCGACATGGTACAAGTTGCAAGCTCACCCAGCTAGCCTATGATGGGCTGTCACTAGATAGGCTTAACTGTCAACTTTCCCATGGCTGCGTCATTCTCAGCCCGAGCTACACTCAAGAGTACACGATCAATGAAGCGCTAAGGGGAAAGTAGAAATCCTGCTTCATACAAGTTGCCGAGTAAGCGATCAATGAAACCCTATGGTGAAAATCAAACTCCGGCATGATACAAGTTGCAAGATCACCCAGCTAGCCTATGATGGGTAGTCACTAGATAGGCTTAACTGTCAACTTTCCCATGGCTGCGACCTTCTCAGCCCGAGCTACACTCAAGAGTACACGATCAATGAAACCCTATGGGGAAAATCAAACTCCGACATGGTACAAGTTGCAAGATCACCCAGCTAGCCTATGATGGGCTGTCACTAGATAGGCTTAACTGTCAACTTTCCCATGGCTGCGTCATTCTCAGCCCGAGCTACACTCAAGAGTACACGATCAATGAAGCGCTAAGGGGAAAGTAGAAATCCTGCTTCATACAAGTTGCCGAGTAAGCGATCAATGAAACCCTATGGTGAAAATCAAACTCCTGCATGATACAAGTTGCAAGATCACCCAGCTAGCCTATGATGGGTTGTCACTA